>NW_027286109.1:0-41304 GCF_022747635.1 Hetaerina americana
TTTTTCGACGACTCGGGGGCGTCGCGACGCACCCACCTCCCGCGCCCGTGGGAAAGGATTATCGAGTCGCAAATGGAGACGGAGTCACCCGTTAAGCGCACGCCTTACGACGCGTCCGCGTGGGCTTCGAAATGGTTGCATGGGGTGGCCGAAGGGGAAAAAGAAATGAACTGTACGCACGCGAATGGGACGTCAAAGTTCACGTACAACAAAGTCGAGGATGGCGCCGAATTATGCTTTAGCCCCGTGAGCGGGCGGGAAAAACAATGTAGTAGCCGAGGGCGCGCAGTGGCGACCCGGCCGTGACGAGTTTCCAACGGCTTCGGACGTCGGTACCTCGTTGCGGGATGATGAATTTGTAGCAACCGGCATGTCATCGGAAACGAAATGATACTTCATCACGGGAAAACTCTTATTGTCGTTGAAACGGCGCCACATCCACGTTTCCGCGGATGTCTACCCTAGTTTCCTTGCACGTCTTTCGAAGAGGAGAGTCGTCTGCCGTCGACTTGTTATCGCGTTCATTTCTTTTATTACAAAGAAACACCTTCCTTCCCTGTGCGATGCGTTGGATGTGCTTTTCTCCACGGTGCCGTCAAGTTACGGAATACACCCCTACGACCTTAAAAAAAATCCCTCCCACACACACGCTGTATGTCACGTTAAATGACCCTGTGTGATGGGATACCTCGGGGACGTAGTCAACGTGAAAGCGACTCCTTGAAAACCAGGCTCTCGTAAGCGTACGTAATTCGTGTCGGCAACTTCGCTCGGTGCACATCCCCCGCCGTACGTCTTATTCACGGAAACTGCGAAAATAGGGCGCATCGCGGGATTGTATGCGCGATCATTACGATGGGAAACAGGCGTCTCGCGCCTTACTTCACCTAACTGGGTGTCTCACCTTAAGCGATCGTTTTACACGTATCAAATGGCATGGCATTTACCGTTACAACTGTGGGTTAAGTGATGGAGAGGTGACCGCTGTCGATAACTAATTTTGCGTACGGAAAAAAAAGAAAGAGCAATTGCAATCGCCATAAGCAAATAGGACAGATGCGTTTAACTCGATAATATCCACATCCCTTTCGTCGTAGTTGCGGAGCTATGACGGCTTGTATTCGTGTCTCAATATTTTTCAGTTGCTTCCAACCTAATTTCACATCGTTTCCACTTCTTTCCAATCGACATAATGTGTGTCCCTCCATGCCGTTGGAATAATATCTTTCATTAGAGCAATGGTCGACTTTTCCTTATAACTTTCGAGGGTCGGGATAGTGATTGACGGATGAGGTAGAGTGAATAGCCCTTACCTGGAAAACATTCCTGTGAATAAATAAAAAAAAAACGTGGGAAAAAGCCGTCGGGGCGTGATGCGGCGTTCAATAGTGATGACAGATTATACTATCTGGCGTAGGAAAGACTTGAATACGATTTTTCCTGGGATCGTAATCAGGGATCCAGGCTGGTTTCCAGTGCTTGCGGGTTGGGGGGACTAGGGGCGGAATTAACAGCCGGAACCGTTCATTCCTCTACGACCTCTCTTTCGTGGAACTCGTATCACCGTCGACAGTTCACGGAACATCATTTCTCGGTTCTGTCTCGAAGAAGCCCCTGTGTTAATTCAATTACTCAGTATCTACTTCGTTCTGCATTACTTAATCAATACATGTGGACCCATCAAATATTTCATCCCCGTTCATTGTTGATTCCTTGAGGTTCCTAGCGATGCGGAAGCAACTTTATCGTCACGAGTAATAAAAGAACGATGATTAACAATTTTAAGCTGTCTGGTACCTAGCACATCACCATAAAAGATACGAAATAAGCATTCCAGTGAACAGGAAAACAAATAGTCGTCTTTTCCCCGGCCAATCTGGGATCATTGCAATGTGAAGCGAAAGTCAATCGGGAGTAAAGAGGATTCAATCCACTCGCGATGAAGTAGACGACTGAAGGTTGCGTAGGTCTATGTGCACGTTCGTGTGTGTTAGTTTCTAGTGTTCATATGTAAATGACAGTTGTGTCAATGGGGGAACGTTATTCGAAAGTAACACTAGTTGACTCGAATTTAATCATTCTTATTACCAGTAGTTGCATTGCAAAATTTGACATTATCACGGCAGGAGGTAGGTATTTTGGTGATGACTGTCATAAATGTTCGCTAATGGAGGATGTTTGTCATCCATTCCGAGATTTTGAAAAAAAACTGTCTCCGTTTACATATCGCTGCGTACCCGAGATATTTTACTAATTTGGTACTCTGTGTGGATGAATTTATTAACAGATGTCATAAGGGTGATTTCAACTACACAAATTTGACAAAGTTCGATGTTAAGTATTAACGCCTCGCTGTGACTGGTATGACATTACATGATATCCCGGTGATTAAGCATCACCACAACTGCTAAGGTAATTAATCGTCATGGTGTATATCATGAGTCTTAAAATCACACGATCGTTATGAAATGTACACCGCTTCACGGCTCGTCGGCATTTTCTCCCGTCCGTAGTTAAGTTGTATGTTACTAAGTTGCCTAGGCAAGGACGTTATTCCATTCCCGGCCACTGTTACTAGGTGAATCTGATTAAATATCGCTTCACGAATCACTATTGTCCTCAAAGCCGAGCGTCCTTCGGTTAACGCCACTGCGGGAAATCGGTTGTCGAATACGGTGATGTGACGATCTCGTGTACCAAGTGTCAAATTACGGCCGGGGTGGATTCTTCAATGGGGCTAATGCGGTAAAGATTTTCACCAAATTTGCAGAAAGTAGAAATGCTAAAAGGACGGACAGGTAGGCACATGCGGCAACCTTTTTCGTCAGAAATGCACTCGGAAAGAAAGCAGTTGTAGGAAGAGTTGCCTTAATGAAAACGTTATGCAATCATCTCATAAATGATTATACCGGCCGCTAATTTTAAAGATTCTTCTTTCACGTCAAACTTCGACCTCTTTTCCCTAGATTTCATTTTCCTAATCCCGCAAAGAAATAAACAACATTAACGTGTGCCTTCCATCCCTTGTGTATCAACGTAATAAAATTAGCGGGTAAGTTGGGACTGGGACCATTTAACTTTTGCCTAGAGAAACATTTTCTGTTCTGTGGCGTGACAAGACAAGTAAAGATTTCTTGAAAGGTTAATTTCGTTCAAAGGAAGGGAATGAGCCGTCTCGCACCGGGAAAACCTTCGTGTCCCGCGGAAGGGACCCCGGTGCAAAACTATATCAAGAATCGGTCATTTGGAGGCATGGTGATCAAAGAACTGGTGTACTTCTCACGTCTGTCTCGATGCATTTGTAATCAATTGCTGTTAAATCGTTGCAGTATCGCAAAATTATAGCGGAAAAGGATGAAAAATCATTCATTCGACGTTGAAATACTTGGGGGATTCGTTCAGAGGAGGTTTATCAACATTGTTTCAGCGAGATGCCGATTTTCCAAGAAGGAAACCCGGTGCCCATTATATAAATTGTTATTTGTGCGAATGATGCTGATTCCATATGCTGTGAACGACGATGCATTCCGTAGAAATAGTTTCTGGGAATTGATTGATTGGATAGAATTAGCACAATGGAAAATCCACGGAAGCGCTCACTGCCCGCCATTTTGTTTATTGCGACGCCTGCTCGTCACGACTTGGTGAATGTACAAGGAACGCTGTTGCCCAGCTGCGTTCTATGCTTGCGAGGGTCATGGTTTCCACAGAAATTTCTTCCTCGTGCGGAATGCCACGTGGGTCATTGCGACAGCCCTTTTCTGGTTAACGTAGAAACTTGGGGCGAGGACGGGTCGCATTACCTGCCTGCCTCCTCGCGTTGAACCCCCGAGGAGTTTTACGACGCAGCGGATGGGACGGGAGGTTAAGCGGAATTAGCCTTCGCGGAAAAACGGCCGCGTGGGAAGGGCATGTGGGAACCTGTCATTTACTGCCCCTGGAAGTGAAGCAGGAGCAACGTGACCACAAGCGTACCAGTTTCGGAGGGACGCCGTGAATCCATATTATTTTTGACGGAGGGAGACATGTAAGTCAAGGCTTACGTCTGAGAAACGAGCATAGCAGGTCAGTGGTTTGAAAAGTACTGGGTGAAAGGGAAGTAATCATGGGAATATAATATTTTTTCCTTAATATCTCGACGGTCATTTTCATCAAATGCAGACGCATAGCAGTAGAAAATATATTTGAGTAGGAGGTTAGAAATTCGTCCATCTTTTATTGTCATAAGTTTCTCCTTTACATTTACTCTATTTTTTCGTGAACCGCGCGCGTGCACACCAGGTAAGTAGTTGGTGAATCGGAGGAAAGCGTGGGACTCTTTACGTTTATTTATGTACGTCCTTTGCGGCCGAGTATTGACGATTGCCCATCGCAGTCGGGTATTTGAAAACTGAAGATTATTTCATGGCCCTTAGAAGGGCCGTTAGGATGCATCAAAGCAATCCCGTCGAGGAATTTACTTTGAGCTGGTGTACTTGGTGACGGCCTTGGTCCCCTCGGAGACGGCGTGCTTGGCCAGCTCACCGGGAAGCAAGAGCCTGACGGCGGTCTGCACCTCCCGGCTGGTGATGGTGGAGCGCTTGTTGTAGTGAGCCAGGCGAGAAGCTTCGGCGGCGATTCTCTCGAAAATGTCGTTGACGAAGCTGTTCATGATGCTCATGGCCTTGCTGGAGATTCCGGTGTCGGGGTGCACCTGCTTCAGCACTTTGTAGATGTAGATTGCGTAGCTCTCCTTCCTCCTGCGCTTCTTCTTCTTGTCTCCCTTGGAGATGTTCTTCTGGGCCTTGCCCGCTTTCTTCGCAGCCTTTCCGCTCGTCTTGGGTGGCATGGTGATCACGTTCGGCGAACGGGGTCGATTTCAGTATTTTTGCCTAACATCAGTCGCCTGCTTATGTACCCCTGGTCCGTTCCGTGAGCCGAATCTCCTCGACGACCAATCACGTAAAAGCATGATGTGGCGTCGATCGGACGGCGGCAGCCTATATAAATGCGCCCAGGAGTCGGACAGCGATTGATTCATTCTTTGCTCAACCTTCGTTGAGGACGGACGTGTTTTTCTTCCGTCTGTGCGCCCTTTTCTTTTGAAAAATCTCGGGCCGCCTTTGTGTTTTCTTAGTGCCGCCGTGCGGACCCTTTGTGCCCGCCGGAGCCGCCGCTCGCCCGACCGCCCAGGCAGGCCGGTCGCGTGCCACCCCCTCCCCCTGCAGCGCTCCCAGACTGCGCGTCGCCAGCTCGTGCAGGCCCCGCCGCCGCTCGGCCGTGGCCTTTCACTTTCCCCTCCCCTCCTTCCCCTCCTGCCCCGCTCAGCGGGCTTGTCATCGTTGGCGTCTATGTCCCGCTATGAATGTGCGCCCTTCACTGTATAATTAATTGATTATGCGTGTAAAAATTTCATCAAAAAAACACGTTGAAGGCCCGCTATTCCATCCCCGTGGTTGTCGGGACGCCAACATTAACCTCGGGACGCAATCCCTGCGTCGCCGGGCTATACTGCAATACCTTCCGTCTTCCGAGGATGCAATCTCGGAATCGTGTTTAACTCCGTCCGTCTCCTCTTCCGCGATGGCTGCATCTCCCGCGGAATCAGCTGTGGCAGCCGCGAGAGCTGCTCTTGCCGTTCTCTCAGTGAACGAGAGAGATGAGCTGCTCGCCGATCTCCGCACCTCAACGCCGACTCCTGCCGTTCGCCCGTCCAACGCCGCCTCCTCTGCTGCTCCTTCTGGTGCCGCAGACATCCGACTGACTTCTAGCACGCTCCCTGACACCACTCCTGCGCCTGTGCCAATGGACGTCGCGGTAGGAGCGGATCAGGATTCTCCGGTGAGTGACTCTTCCCTTACCGGTCAATATTCCGATATCTTGTCTTCGAAAAATGGCTATGTTTTTGAAAATGGTATTCCCCCCACCGCTGAAGACGGTTTTATCCTGGTTGCTAATAAGCGTCGTCGCTCCATGGCATCGGGCGCGATTACCGCTGCTCCGCCGTCTTCAACGGCGGTTCAGAACCGTTTCACGCTTCTGAGTGAACCGGTCACCTCTCCCCCCGCTAGCGTCCCGGCCGCCTCACGACCGGTTCAGCAGCCGCCCTCTGAAGCGACTCAGTCGCTTCCTACGCGCGCCGGTAGGATTCCTCCTTTTCGGCTTGCAGACATCTCGCAATGGGCTGAGCTACATGCTCGCATGCAGCGAGCTTGCTCAATTCCGCCCATTTCCCACTGCACAGGCAGGTCCACGGCTGTTGTAAAGTGCAGCAATATCACAGACTACAATTCAGTGAACGGAATCTTAAAAGAACTGAACATTCCGTTCGTCACCTACCAGCTCCCCGAGAACAAACGTAAGGAATTCGCTCTGCGAGGCGTCGCCCCATCAGTTTCGGATGATACTATTCTTGAACAACTTCATTCGCTGGGTTTTCAGGTGCATTCAGTACGGCGCATTTACTCTACTCGTCCTTCAGACGAGGAGCGTAAATTAAAACTCAAGGCGGTCCCGAGTTACCCGACAAACGTGTGCCACATCTCTTGTGCAAGCGATATCGATACTGTGGCTTTTCAAAGCATTCACGCGCTCGCGGGACTCCGAGTCCAAATAACTCCATTTCGCAAGTCGGGTGATCCGGTGCAGTGCCATCGCTGTCAGCGCATCGGCCACACAAAAAACCACTGCCACCTAAACCCGAATTGCGTTCGCTGCGGAGGCGCCCACTTGAGCTCCGCATGCGAAAAATCAAAGGAATCCCCCGCTACGTGTTTTCTCTGTCTTAAAGATCACCCAGCGAATTACCGGGGCTGTGAAATTCACCGTGAGGCGAAGAAAAAGAGCTTTGAACGACGCGCGGCCTCGGGCCGGGCGATTCCCGCCGGAATTCCTCCCCCCCTCTCCCGCTCCTTCGCCTCAGCTGTGGACTCGTCCTCGGCCTTCCCCGCCCTCCCCTCCAAGTCCCTTTCTCGACCGCATGGTCTTCCCTACCCTAGTGACTCCGCTACCCCTCCTCCTCCTCCGGCTTCCGCCCCAGCTCCCCCGCCCCCTTCATCTAACGCGAACCCAGATGGCCCGGAACTTCTGCGCTGGTTTCGTTCCATCATGTCGGGTATTCAAAACGCTCCCACAATGCAGGAGAAAAAAATGTATATATTAGAACAGCTACTCTGTATGCACACATAATATGCACACGGGGATCTTAAGCACAAATTTAAAAATACTATCTTGGAACTGTAACGGCTTACACCACAAAAAACACGAACTTTTACACTACGCTACCACGCACCACATTGACATTATCCTCCTACAGGAAACCTTTCTAAAACCACACATTTCCTTCTACTCCGAACATTACATTACGCATAGATTGGACAGGAACACTCCAGGGGGAGGAGTAGCTGTTCTAATTAAACGTGATTTATCCCACTCTCTTCTGGACGTTCCCATTTTGACGAACATCGAGGCTCTAGGAATAAAAGTCCATACAACGCTAGGACACATTAACATTTATTCCATTTACAATAGTCCGGGTCGCTCACGTAAATTGAATAGAAACGATCTATCTCTGCTGACGTCTCAGAGTAAGAACGGTTTGTTCGTCGGAGATTGGAATTCGAGACATGTCGCTTGGAATTGCTCGTCCACGAACACCAACGGCCGAACCCTTCTCGCCTTCATCGAGGGCAAACCCGTTTCCATCCTCGCCCCTTCCGAACCAACCCACGTGTCCCGGTCCCCGCGCACGTGCTCCGTAATTGATTTCGCCCTCTCGGTCAACCTCCCCTTCCACGAGCGTCCCTCGGTCATTCGAGACTTCGCCTCGGATCACTTTCCCCTTCTGTTTCGTCTTCCCCTTGGGCCGCAAGCCCATCTCCCCCCACTCCGCCAGGTCATTGACTGGGCTCGGTTCCCCGACACCCTTGCAAACAAACTCGAGCAGCTGTCCCCCCTTTCCTCCCCCACCCCCGAGATTCTCGACCGCCGTGCTTCGGCCGTCGCCGAAGCCTTTTCCGAGGCCAGACGATCGGTCACGAAGGATATTTTCAAACCACGTGCGGGCGAAGGGCGTCACCCTCTCCCCGCCGACATTCTCTTTAAAATCAAGCGTCGCAACGTTGCCAGACGTACCTGGCAGCGCGAAAGAACTCCCGATCTCAAAACCGCGTATAATAAACTCGCGGCGGAGGTAAAAAAGGCTATCTCAGCCTACTCCGCTCAGGAATGGCTCCGTCATATTGAATCCCTATCCTTTGAAGACAATTCCCTGTGGCGGTTGTCGAAATCTCTTCGTCGCCGCCCAAAAGCAACCAATCCCCCGATTAAATTCCGGGATTCATTTATTTTCGACCCACAGCGCAAGGCGGACATCCAGGCCGATCACCTCGAGTCCACCATGTCTGTGGATCCTTCCCCTTCTCCTCTCGATCCGGAAATCCGCCAGTTTCTAAACTCCATTCCTCCCAATTCGTCTTCTCTGGAACCGATCACCTCGGCTAAGGAGATTTCGTCTATCCTCTCTTCCCTTTCCCCGAGAAAAGCTCCCGGGTTGGACAACGTCTCAAACCGAGAATTAAAACTCGCCTCAAAAATCCCGTCCTTCCCGCTCATTCTTTCCGACCTTTTCAATCAGTGTTACATCTGTTCCCACTATCCTTCTCCTTGGAAACTTGGCAAAATCTTCCTTCTTCCCAAACCCGGAAAAGACGCAACCATTCCCGGTAATAGCCGTCCGATTACTTTACTCTCCAATATTTCGAAAATTTTTGAAAAAATCCTTCTAGATCGTCTCCAAAAACACGCCTCGGAAAATAACATCCTCCGCCCCGAACAGCTGGGCTTTCGAGAGCACGTGTCAGCAAACCACCAAGTCCTCCGCCTTTGTGAAAAAATCTCGCACGGATTTAACCAGAAAATGGTCACTGACGCTGTGTTTTTAGACGTCGCCAGAGCCTTTGACCGTGTCTGGCACGAAGGCCTCCTTTACAAACTCCACCTCTCCCGCTTTCCCTCCCCCCTTCTCCTTCTCATCCAAAGCTTCCTTTCGTGTCGGCAATTCGTCGTGACGTCAGGCGACTCTCTCTCTTCGACGCGACAAGCGGGGGCGGGAGTGCCACAAGGCTCCCTCCTAAGCCCCCTTCTATTTAATATTTACGTGAACGATTTACCGTTTACTCCACTCACATCCATCCATATGTACGCTGACGATACCGCGATCGCAGCTTCATCTCGACAATGCCACACTAATATAACGAAATTAAATGCGCACCTAAGAAAAATACATACATGGACGAAAACATGGAAAATAAAAATCAACGCGGAAAAAAGTACACACGTTCACTTCGAACGTACTAATAAACTTCCATCGCACGTCCCTCTACTCCTCAACAAACATAGAATTCCACGAGCCTCGTCGCATCGCTTTCTGGGTATCGTCCTCGATTCAAAGCTCTCCTTCTCGCCTCAGATTGAATACTGCCGCCGCAAGGCGGTAGTCGCGCGGAACCAACTCGGCTGCCTTACCGCCAATGGTTCCTCTCTCTCTCCAGCTCAAAGAATCCGGCTTTACACATCCATTATCCGCCCGCAGCTTCTCTACGGCTGCGAGGTTTTCGCCGTCCGCAAGTCGCTTTGGACCCAATTGGAAATTTTCCAGAATAAATCCATCCGGGCCTTGTTACGCATCAGCAAACTGACCCGGATGGCCGATGTCCGTCGCGCCCACAAACTCCCTTCCGTCGCGGAATTCATCCGCAAACAAGTGATGTCATTTCGCGCACGCTTAAAGCACACAGGTAACCCCCTCCTTAGAAATATCTGGGATTATCCCCCCCCACGAAAAAAAAAGTATACACTGCCTAAAGATATTACTCTCCTATGAGTCTATCCTATTTCTGTTAATTTTAAATATCTTATTTCTTCCTAGATGTAACCGCTTCACGGACTTGCGCTTGTTTAGGTTAAGCAATAAGTATTTCTCCGCCCCGATTCAAGTTTCCCCCGCCACTTTGGGAAGGCCGCTTCACAGCCTTCCGCGGCGTCCGCTTTCAAGCCTCTGTTCTCTTTATTTCCGTTTTTATTCATTAATTTCTAAACTTCCCATTCTTAACAGGCCGCCTCACGGCATAATTCATTTTCAAACTTCCCACCCGCTTGCTCCAAACCGGTACGACAGCCAAGTAATCTACCGGCGCGCTTCACGCAATTATCACGTAATTACCCCACAAGGATAGCATTTAGAAATTCTAACTACAATAAACCAAATATGTATGTAAAATCCGAAAATTGTTAAAAGAAGAAAAAAAAAAAAAAAAAAAAAAAAAAATATATATATATTTATATATATATATATTTATATATATATACAAAAAAAAAAAAATAAAATAAATAAATAAATAAAAAATAAATCTACAGACAGCATCCCTGAATAGGGATGAAAATAATACAAAAAAAAAAGAATTTTAGCTGTTATTTAGCCTTAGTCACCTTTATTAACTTTAGCTGGGGAAGCACTTCCCCAGATTAGTTATTAAGTTTCTCTTTCACGCAAACACAAACACACACAGCCGCCAAGTTTTTCAAATGCCATTTTATATTCTCTTGTAAATTGACCGGTAAGGGTGAGTCTTTCTCACCGGTACGGTTTTAACATGCCCTCAATCATCGAGGGTGCCAATGACTGGTAGTGCGGACAGCGATTAGACAGCACTACCAGATAAAGAAGCATTCAGCCATGTCCGGACGAGGAAAGGGAGGAAAAGTGAAGGGGAAGTCCAAGTCCCGCTCCAGCAGGGCCGGTCTTCAGTTTCCGGTCGGTCGTATCCACCGTCTGCTCCGCAAGGGGAACTATGCCGAGCGTGTTGGTGCCGGTGCCCCAGTCTACTTGGCCGCCGTCATGGAGTACCTGGCCGCGGAAGTCCTCGAGTTGGCCGGTAACGCTGCCAGGGACAACAAGAAGACGAGAATCATCCCTCGTCACTTGCAGTTGGCCATCCGCAACGACGAGGAGTTGAATAAGCTCCTGTCGGGCGTTACCATCGCTCAGGGAGGTGTCCTTCCGAACATCCAGGCGGTGCTCCTGCCCAAGAAGACTGAGAAGAAGGCATAAGCATCACGCTGTGCGCATAAAAGGTCCTTTTCAGGACCAGAACATACTAGAGAGATGTACGCGATAAATGTCATGTGAAAAAAAAAATAATAACAATAAACGTGATAAGCATAGGGACTGAAAAGTGGAGCTATAATTGGGCTAAGGTAAACGATGGGAAATACAGCGTATAAAAAGTGAAAGCGTTCGCTGAAATGCAACGAAGAATGATTGAAGGTGACACTGATTCGTTTACGATGTATTTCATAGTCTGTCATAAAATTTCACCTGCAATCTGCCGCTCATTTCTTGTTAACATGCATGGTTGCAACGGCGCGATATACATTGTCGCCAGTCCGTTGCCACGTGCTAATTCATGTACGGTTGCAACGGCGCGATTTACATTGTCGCCAGTCCGTTGCCACGTGCTTATTCCGATTCGCTGACAATGTCTTTTACGTCGGTAATGGCTCATACAATTTCAACTCTATTATCACCGCCATTTTTTTTCCGGTGCGTTCGAACAGGTCTTACTTTACTATTTATCGCCGTCACACACGCTATGGCGAATAGGGAATAATTTTTCGTTCCGTTATGGCAAAGGATTGGCTCCATCTCTGAACATTGTATTGGTCCTTAGAAGGACCTTTTTTATCGACGTACGCCGGGTGTCGGATGGCGATCCCGTCGCGTCGTGTCTAACCGCCAAACCCGTAGAGAGTGCGGCCCTGTCTCTTGAGTGCGTACACGACGTCCATGGCTGTGACGGTCTTCCTCTTGGCGTGTTCGGTGTAGGTGACGGCGTCACGAATAACGTTCTCAAGGAACACCTTGAGCACACCGCGCGTCTCCTCGTAGATGAGTCCGGAGATACGCTTCACTCCACCTCGGCGGGCGAGACGGCGGATGGCCGGCTTGGTGATGCCCTGGATGTTATCGCGGAGAACTTTGCGATGACGTTTGGCTCCTCCCTTTCCCAGGCCTTTTCCTCCCTTGCCGCGTCCAGTCATCTCTGTAGTCTGCTCGTAGTAAGGGCTGCTGTCTGATGACCTGAAATGCACCTTCGCCGGTATTTATAAACGTCGCCGCCGCGGCGATGACGTACCCGACCTCTCCACCAATCAGCGTCGCCCGTACTATCTGGCGCCATTCTCGGAAGTGCTTAAAAGACGGCGTTGACCCGGCTTTTTACAGATCGCAGAAATGGCACGTACGAAGCAGACAGCCCGCAAGTCCACCGGAGGAAAGGCCCCGAGGAAGCAGCTGGCCACCAAGGCCGCTCGCAAGAGCGCGCCGGCGACGGGAGGCGTCAAGAAGCCCCACAGGTACCGCCCCGGTACCGTGGCCCTTCGTGAGATCAGGAGATACCAGAAGAGCACGGAGCTCCTCATCCGCAAGCTGCCCTTCCAGCGCCTGGTGCGTGAGATCGCCCAGGACTTCAAGACCGATCTTCGGTTCCAGAGCTCCGCCGTCATGGCTCTCCAGGAGGCCAGCGAGGCTTACCTAGTGGGTCTCTTTGAGGACACCAACCTCTGCGCCATCCACGCTAAGCGTGTGACCATCATGCCCAAGGACATCCAGCTGGCCCGCCGTATCCGCGGAGAGCGAGCTTAGAAAGCTACTTTCGGCCGAAAAACAAAGGTCCTTTTCAGGACCAGTACATACTTAAAAGTTTGAATTTAGCACGATCGCACAATAATTGACGACGATGTAAATCCATTGGAATGATGGACGACATGAAATTTCCTTTGCGCATGGCAAGTGCGTTGGCACGGCCACGCATGAAATGAGATGAAATAAAAGTTCGTGCGAAAACTTACCCGACGCGCTTTACGAAAAGAAAACAATACTCCGTGACGTGTTGTTCATTTTACACGTTCTATGAATGTTATTCTTAATTTTTTTTTTTTCGTCCGTCCATGTCGCATCATCAATTTTAAATAGGACCGTTGTTTTTGCATGGCATTAATCATGATAAATGTTAACTTTGGGCGTGCTCGGTGGCGTGGGCATTGAGTGGCAAGCATCTTTGGAAGACATGATGGTCCTAAAAAGGACCGAGATTGGACGCTGTCTGCTGTCCTAGGTGCGCCGGTGGCGAAGCAGTGATGGTTCACTTCTTTTTCTGGGCGGCGGAAGGTTTCTTGGCGGCGGGCTTGGCCTTGGTGGGCGTCTTCTTGGGCTTGGGGGTCTTGGGTTTGGTGGCCGCCTTTTTCGCCTTCGACGGGGACTTTGCCGCCTTGGCGGCGGGTTTCCCAGCCGCCGGCTTCTTCTTTGGCTTGTCCGCCGCCTTCTTCGCCTTCTTGGCTGGTGGCGCGGACTTGCTTCGCTCCTTGGGCGCGGACCTCTTGGTGCCACTGGACGCCTTCTCGGAGGACTTCTTGGCTCCGACCGCTTTCGGTTTCTTTACTCCCGTCTTCTTGACGACCTTTTTCGCCTTGGTCGTCCCGCTGGCTGCCGCGGGTGCGGCCTTCTTGCTGTGGCTCAGCTTGAAGGAACCTGAGGCGCCCTTTCCCTTGGTCTGGACGAGAGTTCCGGCGGTGACGGCCGCCTTGAGGTACTTCTTGATGAAAGGCGAGAGCCTCTCGGCGTCCACTTTGTAGCTGGCTGCGATGTACTTCTTGATGGCTTGAAGGGAAGAGCCACCGCGCTCCTTGAGGCCCTTGACTGCGTTGTTAACCATCTCGGAAGTGGGCGGGTGCGACGGCTTTGCGCGAGCCTTCTTGGCTGCTCCGCCCTTGCTGGCCTTCTTGGAAGCCGCGGAGGTTCCTGAAGAAGGCAGGGGTTTTACTGCGACGGTGCCCGAAGGCTGGGCTGCCGGTGGTGCGGCTGCCGCTGCTCCAGATGCTGCGTCTGCCATGTTATCGGCTGCTGCGTGATGATAGAAAGAGAAAATTACCAAGACAGGATTTCATACGAAAGTCCACCTTGCTATCGTACCATTTCGGAGCAAAATACGATCTCTTCCTCTCGCCTCCGGTGCGCTTCTCGGATTGTTTGTACTCCACTCCTCCTCCGACTTTCGCGTTTCGGAGAGTGTCGGGGGCGCGTAACGAGGGCGCCTTGCGCCGCGGCGCCCGTCAGGGTTCCACCCTGTCGGCCGTGGCGGCGCCAGGCGTTTGGCGAGCCCAGTTCGTGTGCAGCGGGTCGTCAAAATACGGGTTGTCGTCCTGTCGAAGGCGTACCCGGGAATAAACGTTGCGCACGTTTCTACCGGGGTCGATTCCTCGAGATCCGAGGTAACGTACGTTCGAGGCCATCCTTCACCTGGTATTGGACGCGCTCGCGACCCGGTGGGCCGCGCGCCGGCCGCGGAAAGCGGCCCCGAGAAGACGGTCCCTTCGGACGCCTTCCCCCTGACTCGGCGCCTGTCAAACCTTCCTCCTGTTCCTCCCCGGTGCCTGTCCCGTAAGCGGACGTTTATGCATTTTTCGACGACTCGGGGGCGTCGCGACGCACCCACCTCCCGCGCCCGTGGGAAAGGATTATCGAGTCGCAAATGGAGACGGAGTCACCCGTTAAGCGCACGCCTTACGACGCGTCCGCGTGGGCTTCGAAATGGTTGCATGGGGTGGCCGAAGGGGAAAAAGAAATGAACTGTACGCACGCGAATGGGACGTCAAAGTTCACGTACAACAAAGTCGAGGATGGCGCCGAATTATGCTTTAGCCCCGTGAGCGGGCGGGAAAAACAATGTAGTAGCCGAGGGCGCGCAGTGGCGACCCGGCCGTGACGAGTTTCCAACGGCTTCGGACGTCGGTACCTCGTTGCGGGATGATGAATTTGTAGCAACCGGCATGTCATCGGAAACGAAATGATACTTCATCACGGGAAAACTCTTATTGTCGTTGAAACGGCGCCACATCCACGTTTCCGCGGATGTCTACCCTAGTTTCCTTGCACGTCTTTCGAAGAGGAGAGTCGTCTGCCGTCGACTTGTTATCGCGTTCATTTCTTTTATTACAAAGAAACACCTTCCTTCCCTGTGCGATGCGTTGGATGTGCTTTTCTCCACGGTGCCGTCAAGTTACGGAATACACCCCTACGACCTTAAAAAAAATCCCTCCCACACACACGCTGTATGTCACGTTAAATGACCCTGTGTGATGGGATACCTCGGGGACGTAGTCAACGTGAAAGCGACTCCTTGAAAACCAGGCTCTCGTAAGCGTACGTAATTCGTGTCGGCAACTTCGCTCGGTGCACATCCCCCGCCGTACGTCTTATTCACGGAAACTGCGAAAATAGGGCGCATCGCGGGATTGTATGCGCGATCATTACGATGGGAAACAGGCGTCTCGCGCCTTACTTCACCTAACTGGGTGTCTCACCTTAAGCGATCGTTTTACACGTATCAAATGGCATGGCATTTACCGTTACAACTGTGGGTTAAGTGATGGAGAGGTGACCGCTGTCGATAACTAATTTTGCGTACGGAAAAAAAAGAAAGAGCAATTGCAATCGCCATAAGCAAATAGGACAGATGCGTTTAACTCGATAATATCCACATCCCTTTCGTCGTAGTTGCGGAGCTATGACGGCTTGTATTCGTGTCTCAATATTTTTCAGTTGCTTCCAACCTAATTTCACATCGTTTCCACTTCTTTCCAATCGACATAATGTGTGTCCCTCCATGCCGTTGGAATAATATCTTTCATTAGAGCAATGGTCGACTTTTCCTTATAACTTTCGAGGGTCGGGATAGTGATTGACGGATGAGGTAGAGTGAATAGCCCTTACCTGGAAAACATTCCTGTGAATAAATAAAAAAAAAACGTGGGAAAAAGCCGTCGGGGCGTGATGCGGCGTTCAATAGTGATGACAGATTATACTATCTGGCGTAGGAAAGACTTGAATACGATTTTTCCTGGGATCGTAATCAGGGATCCAGGCTGGTTTCCAGTGCTTGCGGGTTGGGGGGACTAGGGGCGGAATTAACAGCCGGAACCGTTCATTCCTCTACGACCTCTCTTTCGTGGAACTCGTATCACCGTCGACAGTTCACGGAACATCATTTCTCGGTTCTGTCTCGAAGAAGCCCCTGTGTTAATTCAATTACTCAGTATCTACTTCGTTCTGCATTACTTAATCAATACATGTGGACCCATCAAATATTTCATCCCCGTTCATTGTTGATTCCTTGAGGTTCCTAGCGATGCGGAAGCAACTTTATCGTCACGAGTAATAAAAGAACGATGATTAACAATTTTAAGCTGTCTGGTACCTAGCACATCACCATAAAAGATACGAAATAAGCATTCCAGTGAACAGGAAAACAAATAGTCGTCTTTTCCCCGGCCAATCTGGGATCATTGCAATGTGAAGCGAAAGTCAATCGGGAGTAAAGAGGATTCAATCCACTCGCGATGAAGTAGACGACTGAAGGTTGCGTAGGTCTATGTGCACGTTCGTGTGTGTTAGTTTCTAGTGTTCATATGTAAATGACAGTTGTGTCAATGGGGGAACGTTATTCGAAAGTAACACTAGTTGACTCGAATTTAATCATTCTTATTACCAGTAGTTGCATTGCAAAATTTGACATTATCACGGCAGGAGGTAGGTATTTTGGTGATGACTGTCATAAATGTTCGCTAATGGAGGATGTTTGTCATCCATTCCGAGATTTTGAAAAAAAACTGTCTCCGTTTACATATCGCTGCGTACCCGAGATATTTTACTAATTTGGTACTCTGTGTGGATGAATTTATTAACAGATGTCATAAGGGTGATTTCAACTACACAAATTTGACAAAGTTCGATGTTAAGTATTAACGCCTCGCTGTGACTGGTATGACATTACATGATATCCCGGTGATTAAGCATCACCACAACTGCTAAGGTAATTAATCGTCATGGTGTATATCATGAGTCTTAAAATCACACGATCGTTATGAAATGTACACCGCTTCACGGCTCGTCGGCATTTTCTCCCGTCCGTAGTTAAGTTGTATGTTACTAAGTTGCCTAGGCAAGGACGTTATTCCATTCCCGGCCACTGTTACTAGGTGAATCTGATTAAATATCGCTTCACGAATCACTATTGTCCTCAAAGCCGAGCGTCCTTCGGTTAACGCCACTGCGGGAAATCGGTTGTCGAATACGGTGATGTGACGATCTCGTGTACCAAGTGTCAAATTACGGCCGGGGTGGATTCTTCAATGGGGCTAATGCGGTAAAGATTTTCACCAAATTTGCAGAAAGTAGAAATGCTAAAAGGACGGACAGGTAGGCACATGCGGCAACCTTTTTCGTCAGAAATGCACTCGGAAAGAAAGCAGTTGTAGGAAGAGTTGCCTTAATGAAAACGTTATGCAATCATCTCATAAATGATTATACCGGCCGCTAATTTTAAAGATTCTTCTTTCACGTCAAACTTCGACCTCTTTTCCCTAGATTTCATTTTCCTAATCCCGCAAAGAAATAAACAACATTAACGTGTGCCTTCCATCCCTTGTGTATCAACGTAATAAAATTAGCGGGTAAGTTGGGACTGGGACCATTTAACTTTTGCCTAGAGAAACATTTTCTGTTCTGTGGCGTGACAAGACAAGTAAAGATTTCTTGAAAGGTTAATTTCGTTCAAAGGAAGGGAATGAGCCGTCTCGCACCGGGAAAACCTTCGTGTCCCGCGGAAGGGACCCCGGTGCAAAACTATATCAAGAATCGGTCATTTGGAGGCATGGTGATCAAAGAACTGGTGTACTTCTCACGTCTGTCTCGATGCATTTGTAATCAATTGCTGTTAAATCGTTGCAGTATCGCAAAATTATAGCGGAAAAGGATGAAAAATCATTCATTCGACGTTGAAATACTTGGGGGATTCGTTCAGAGGAGGTTTATCAACATTGTTTCAGCGAGATGCCGATTTTCCAAGAAGGAAACCCGGTGCCCATTATATAAATTGTTATTTGTGCGAATGATGCTGATTCCATATGCTGTGAACGACGATGCATTCCGTAGAAATAGTTTCTGGGAATTGATTGATTGGATAGAATTAGCACAATGGAAAATCCACGGAAGCGCTCACTGCCCGCCATTTTGTTTATTGCGACGCCTGCTCGTCACGACTTGGTGAATGTACAAGGAACGCTGTTGCCCAGCTGCGTTCTATGCTTGCGAGGGTCATGGTTTCCACAGAAATTTCTTCCTCGTGCGGAATGCCACGTGGGTCATTGCGACAGCCCTTTTCTGGTTAACGTAGAAACTTGGGGCGAGGACGGGTCGCATTACCTGCCTGCCTCCTCGCGTTGAACCCCCGAGGAGTTTTACGACGCAGCGGATGGGACGGGAGGTTAAGCGGAATTAGCCTTCGCGGAAAAACGGCCGCGTGGGAAGGGCATGTGGGAACCTGTCATTTACTGCCCCTGGAAGTGAAGCAGGAGCAACGTGACCACAAGCGTACCAGTTTCGGAGGGACGCCGTGAATCCATATTATTTTTGACGGAGGGAGACATGTAAGTCAAGGCTTACGTCTGAGAAACGAGCATAGCAGGTCAGTGGTTTGAAAAGTACTGGGTGAAAGGGAAGTAATCATGGGAATATAATATTTTTTCCTTAATATCTCGACGGTCATTTTCATCAAATGCAGACGCATAGCAGTAGAAAATATATTTGAGTAGGAGGTTAGAAATTCGTCCATCTTTTATTGTCATAAGTTTCTCCTTTACATTTACTCTATTTTTTCGTGAACCGCGCGCGTGCACACCAGGTAAGTAGTTGGTGAATCGGAGGAAAGCGTGGGACTCTTTACGTTTATTTATGTACGTCCTTTGCGGCCGAGTATTGACGATTGCCCATCGCAGTCGGGTATTTGAAAACTGAAGATTATTTCATGGCCCTTAGAAGGGCCGTTAGGATGCATCAAAGCAATCCCGTCGAGGAATTTACTTTGAGCTGGTGTACTTGGTGACGGCCTTGGTCCCCTCGGAGACGGCGTGCTTGGCCAGCTCACCGGGAAGCAAGAGCCTGACGGCGGTCTGCACCTCCCGGCTGGTGATGGTGGAGCGCTTGTTGTAGTGAGCCAGGCGAGAAGCTTCGGCGGCGATTCTCTCGAAAATGTCGTTGACGAAGCTGTTCATGATGCTCATGGCCTTGCTGGAGATTCCGGTGTCGGGGTGCACCTGCTTCAGCACTTTGTAGATGTAGATTGCGTAGCTCTCCTTCCTCCTGCGCTTCTTCTTCTTGTCTCCCTTGGAGATGTTCTTCTGGGCCTTGCCCGCTTTCTTCGCAGCCTTTCCGCTCGTCTTGGGTGGCATGGTGATCACGTTCGGCGAACGGGGTCGATTTCAGTATTTTTGCCTAACATCAGTCGCCTGCTTATGTACCCCTGGTCCGTTCCGTGAGCCGAATCTCCTCGACGACCAATCACGTAAAAGCATGATGTGGCGTCGCTCGGACGGCGGCAGCCTATATAAATGCGCCCAGGAGTCGGACAGCGATTAGACAGCACTACCAGATAAAGAAGCATTCAGCCATGTCCGGACGAGGAAAGGGAGGAAAAGTGAAGGGGAAGTCCAAGTCCCGCTCCAGCAGGGCCGGTCTTCAGTTTCCGGTCGGTCGTATCCACCGTCTGCTCCGCAAGGGGAACTATGCCGAGCGTGTTGGTGCCGGTGCCCCAGTCTACTTGGCCGCCGTCATGGAGTACCTGGCCGCGGAAGTCCTCGAGTTGGCCGGTAACGCTGCCAGGGACAACAAGAAGACGAGAATCATCCCTCGTCACTTGCAGTTGGCCATCCGCAACGACGAGGAGTTGAATAAGCTCCTGTCGGGCGTTACCATCGCTCAGGGAGGTGTCCTTCCGAACATCCAGGCGGTGCTCCTGCCCAAGAAGACTGAGAAGAAGGCATAAGCATCACGCTGTGCGCATAAAAGGTCCTTTTCAGGACCAGAACATACTAGAGAGATGTACGCGATAAATGTCATGTGAAAAAAAAAATAATAACAATAAACGTGATAAGCATAGGGACTGAAAAGTGGAGCTATAATTGGGCTAAGGTAAACGATGGGAAATACAGCGTATAAAAAGTGAAAGCGTTCGCTGAAATGCAACGAAGAATGATTGAAGGTGACACTGATTCGTTTACGATGTATTTCATAGTCTGTCATAAAATTTCACCTGCAATCTGCCGCTCATTTCTTGTTAACATGCATGGTTGCAACGGCGCGATATACATTGTCGCCAGTCCGTTGCCACGTGCTAATTCATGTACGGTTGCAACGGCGCGATTTACATTGTCGCCAGTCCGTTGCCACGTGCTTATTCCGATTCGCTGACAATGTCTTTTACGTCGGTAATGGCTCATACAATTTCAACTCTATTATCACCGCCATTTTTTTTCCGGTGCGTTCGAACAGGTCTTACTTTACTATTTATCGCCGTCACACACGCTATGGCGAGAAAGATCAGCAGCAGCAGGAGCAGCAGCAGCAGCAGCGGAGCAGCACCAGCAGAAGCGGATCATCGAGGGACAGCATCGAAGAGAGAACTTCTTATTCTTTAGAAAAAGATTTTCTCAAATCGACCACCACCGAGGAAATCCACACTGGAAGCCCAGGGGAAGAGGACCGGCTAGAGCGAGGACCAATCAGGTGGCAGCAGCCTCCAAGCGCTTGGTATATAAGCCGGCGCATCGCAGCGTTCATTTCGCTCTTTTGAGAGCGAGAACATTGCCATTGTCCTTTTCAGGACCTTTATTTTCAGCACTAGGGACCGAGCATCGGAACACAAGAAAGGGCCCCACCAGTGGTAACCCAACTTGTGTACCCGGTGCTCGAGGGGACCGCCCCAGCCGGGGATTACGGTCTAGTGGACACGAGGACAACTGCGAAAGTCCTTCTTAGGACCATTTATTTCAGTGCTAGGGTCCGAGCACCGGAACACAAGCTAGAGCCCCACCAGTGGTAACTCACTTGTGCACCCGGTACTCGAGGGGACCGCCCCATCCGGGGACTACGGTCTAGTGGATACATCTAGCGGAGGGTACGGTCCTCCTTCTTCGGCTGACACACTAAGATCCCCTTTGCCGCCCCCGACGCACTCGTTGGCCTGGCAAAGGGTCCCTTAACCCTATAGGCATTGCACGCCGTTGCACTCAACGGTAGCCTGGGGTATCACTCCCACACAAACACAGCGGGGCCGGGCTAACTGAGTCCCCGGTTCTTACCCGCGGGGAAAGGGGGAAGGGCTTTTCCGTCTGTCTGCGGGCATTCGGTCGCTTAGGAACACATAGGGAAGGGGGGAGCTGAGCATAAGAGCCAGCTCTCGTCGTAACCGCTCTCTTACAGCATCCAAAAGGCCTTGTAAGGACCAAGACGAGCAAGGACCAAGGGACCAAGTACTAGCAGTGTAAAAGGCTAAGTAAACCTAATAGGGATTAAAGTAAACAAGTCGCTTAACGACTCCCCAATGGCGGAAGGGAAAGGAAGCATCCAGGGTGAAGACGCCCCCGCCGGGGGTTGGCTTCATGTTGGCCGTCTCCGGCACCGGACGCCGTCGTCGCCGCCTCCGGTCCCCGTTCCTAGTGCGAAAGCGCGTCCTCCTCCCATCTCTCCCTCCCCCTCTCCCACTCCATCCGAACCCGAGCTAGACATTGACTTGGCGAGCCCCCCTCTCCCCCGCCCGACAAGCGAGTGCATTGTACGGACCCCCAATCCTATCCCTCAATCACCTCCCCCTGAAGACCTTCCTTTACCCAATTTCACCTCCCTCCCGAACCACTCCCCCTCCTCCTCATTCCGCCCTCTCACCCAGACGCCTCCCAAGAAAAAGAAAGCAAAGGGGAAGACTTCCAGCAACCCACCCGATAAACCCACCCTCA
The DNA here is from genome assembly GCF_022747635.1 of Hetaerina americana. Classification (NCBI taxonomy): domain Eukaryota; kingdom Metazoa; phylum Arthropoda; class Insecta; order Odonata; family Calopterygidae; genus Hetaerina; species Hetaerina americana. The sequence continues at coordinate 21,886 of NW_027286109.1, forward strand.
AGCAACCGCTCCCACCACCTCAACACCGGAAGCCGGCGACCCCTCCCCGACGCCCTCGGTCTCCTCTACCCTTTATACCAATCACTAAATTACCCGCGGACATAACGGAGAGGAAGTTTTGTTCCTTGTGGGCACGGGCGTACCCCCGATTGGCAAACGTGGAGATACACGTCTCGCCGGAGAAGAGGGTCGCCATGGTACGACTACCACGGGAGCACTATGGCTCTCTCCGCGGGGAGAACAAGCGGAAGCTTGATCATCTCCTGGGGGGCCCCACGGTGGTCATGCGCCTCGACAACGAGGCAATATGGAGGAGCCGTGAGGCGAACAACAGGCATGGGAAAACAAATACTAAACCAACCGTCTACTCCTTTGTAGTGAAAGGAGTCCACGACGAGGCAGACATCATAAGAATCAACTCTGCCCTCGAGAATGCAGGCGTGCCGGTGAAGAAGAGCTGGCGCATTAAAGCCCGCAGAACAGGAGCACCATCAACGGTGATAAGGGTCCTCACCGAAGACGCCCACGCGGCACGGACCATACTGGCCCTTAAGGGAGTAGAGGTTGACGGCAATTGGTATCATTGCGAACCATCCCACCCCCCTCCGGCCCAACCGAGACAGTGCCCGCGCTGCCAAGACTTCGGTCACACAGTGGGCCAGTGCAGGGCCGACGCGGGCGATGCGGCGGAAGTCACAGCGCCGCCGACTGCAACGCAGAGGTCCTGCGCTGTGCCAACTGCCGAGGTGGCCACCACGCGGGTGCCTGGGCCTGCCCAAAAAGACCCGCACTCCCTTCGTCACTAGCAACCACGGCCCCAATTCACGCTGATTCCTACACCATAGGATCCGTGACGGACGACGAGGAGGTACAGCGACCGGTTACGCGTGGGGACCTCCTGAGGATGTTGACGGTGATCAACGCCAACCTACATCCCGCAAACCGAGACCTCACAGCCCGCATCATCCGGGAGGCTGCAGAAGCGATCCTGGGAGTCACAGTCACTCCACTGTACTCCGGGAACAGGGTCTTCCCAAGCGTCTCCTACGCCGCCGTCGCCCGCCATGGATAAGTATTCATCGGTGTCTTTCATAAATATACATGGTGCTGTGCGGCAGAAAATGCCGCTTCTTAAAGAACATATAAGGTCTAAGGGAGTCTCCATCATGGGGCTGGTGGAGACTTACCTGAAACCTAACTCAAAATGCAACATTCCCATGTTTCAGGAATTCGGCACCCCAAGATTGCAACCCGGATCCGGCGGCGTTACTGTCCTCATTAGAGATGACATACCAACAAGAGAACTACAATTCCCAGAGCCAATGGAAGACAAAAATGAAGGAGTCATCACTGAAATCACTGTCGACAAAAGAAAAATCATCGTGGGGGTTCTGTATTCAAGAACGCACGACCGTCTCCCAATCAAGGCCCTCTCACACATAACTTCCCTACAGAAACCATACATAGTCCTAGGGGACTTAAATGCCAGAAGCCAATCATTCCGAGACTCCATCACAACCGCTAAAGGACAGGAGTTGGAGCACTTTATACAACAACATAATATGATACGACTTGACATACAAACGCCGACTTTCATCGGCCGCGGAGCATCCTTCCCGGACCACGCAATTGTCTCGCCCGACATCCTTCACCTCCTAGGTGACATCACGGTAGATGACTGCATAACTTCGGATCACCTACCATTTTCCTTTCCGTTCCTACTCTCGAAAAGAACACACAGGCACACATTCACCAGGACAGACTACTCGAAGGTGGATTGGAAGTCCTTCAACGAATACATCGGCCGGGCAACTGCAAACATCTCGGAGCCATCATCCGCAGAGGACATCGACGCTGCTGTGGACACGGTGACAGATGCCTTTCGGGAGGCAAGGAAGGACTTCCCCACCAAAACCATAAACCCCACACGCCCCCCTCTGCCAACACACATAGTTACCCTCATCAAAGGGAAGAGGAAACTATACCGCGATTGGATAAGGACGAAGGATCCATCACTAAAAACCGAGTGGAATAGAACAAACGCCATTATTCGCAGGGCAACCACACAATACAAGGAAACGGCCTGGGAGAACGCGTGCAAAACCTTAAATTACAGGGACGGTGGAAAATTTTGGAACAAGTTCAAGGTGCTGACCGGACAAAAAAGGACGGGAACAACCAACCTCACTGGACCCGACGGGACACCAATAGCCACGCCTATGGAGAAGGCAGAAGAATTCCGCCGGGTACTTGTCGGCGTATACCAACCGTTGGAGGACAACCTTTTCCGTGAAGACAACGTACTCATGGTGGAAGAGCATCTGGCCAACCTGCCGTACTCCTTACAGCCAACCCACGTCGCAAACCAGGAAGATGACATCACAGGAAAGATTGACGAAGACGATGTACTTTTCGCCCGCCCATGGAAAAACACCGCACCGGGGGAAGATGGAATCACCAGCCGGCATATCAAGAATGCGCCATCATGCTATGCCGCTATGCTGAAAATATTCAACGGCATAATGACATTTGGCTACTACCCACTACAATGGCGGAAGATGACGACAATAATGCTGCCCAAGCCAGGGAAGGACACCAAGAAAGCGGATAACTATAGACCAATATGTCTTACTAGTAACCTGGGCAAATGGTTCGAAAGAATACTGGTAGCAAGAATGAAATCAGTGTTTGAAAACAAAGACATCCTACCACAACACCAGTATGGTTTCCGCCCGGGGAGATGCACAGTGGACCCCCTAGCACTCTTCACCACTGAAACCGCGGAGGCCATTAATCAAAGGAAATTTATGGCAGCACTTTTCCTGGACATCGAAAGGGCGTTCGACCACGTATGGCACAACGGACTCCTGTACAAACTATCAACGATGCCAGAAGTTTCTCCCTCATTAATAAGAATTATTCATACCTTTCTGTCGAATAGGGTTGCTAGAGTGAAGGTGGGCAGTACACTATCCAATCCCTTTTTTCCTTCAGCTGGAGTGCCTCAAGGTACAGTCCTGTCCCCGCTGCTCTTTGCAGCCTACTGCTGGGACATGCCAACAGATACCACAAGGAATAGGGGCGTAACAACTGCCCAATATGCGGATGACACGGCCATCTGGACGCCGGCACGGACACCAGAATCGGCAATAGCACACCTCCAGAAACAAGCTAAAAAACTGGAAGAATGGTTCAGAAAGTGGCGACTACGGCCTAACCCCAAAAAATCCACCCTTGTCATCTTTACGAGTCACTCAGACCGAAGGATGGTGGGACTGCGACAACCCACACTTGGGCTCTGGCAGCAACAAATCCCGACGTCCGACTCCGTCAAATACCTGGGGGTCACTTTAGACAGACACCTTACATTTTATGCACACATCAGGGATGTATGGTCGAGATGCAGTCGTCGGAGTGGTCTATTGAGAGCAGTCCGGGCGAGAGGGAGGGGGGTCTCTGCGGAGTGCTGCCTACTCCTATACAGGGCCTTTGTCCGCCCTGTTATGGAGTACGCCGCGCTGGCAGTCCTTCCCTTCAAAAACACTCATATGACCATATGGGCCGCCCTGGAAAGGAGAGTGCTCAGGCAGCTGCATCTTCTGTCGCCCATGCATCCTAGTACTGACGTATACTTAATTTCTAATACTGAACCTATCCTTCACAGGTTATGCCGTCTCCGCGCCAGAGCTGCAAACCGGATTGCCACCTACAACGAAACTCTCCTAGGGGAAATAATGCAGAGTGCCAACGCAGTACTGGGGAAACGACCAAAGACGAAACTAATTTCCCCAGCAAGAATAATAAGCGACCAACTACACCTGTACTACGAAGAGACACACCTACCACCTTATCGACTGGGCAGCATTCTACCAGTGCCCGAGAATCTACGCCCCATCGAGGAGTACCCACTCTTCCGAAAGAAAACAAAACGGAGAAAACAACAAGGGACTGAAGAAGAGCCGCAATAGGAAACAGCAGTGTAGTGATAAAAGTGCCAGTGAATAATGTGTTTTAAACAAAGACAATTACTTATTTATTTATTTATACTATTTATACTATATTTTACATTCATGTTAATTTATTTATTTATTTATTTATTATTGGACATTACTGTTATGGACTTCCTTATGGCGGCCTGCGAAGGGTTTTTCGGGTTTCCCCTTCGCCTAGGGTGAATGCCAGGCCAATGCTACCCCGCGAAAAGAGAAAAGATAAAAGATACATGCAATAGCTGAACGAAAGACTTTATAAAACAGTTTTTAGACCCTGAAGAGGCGCACAGCCTAAAACAGGGCTTCCTTGTTTGTTGTACAACTTACTGTTTTTATATATACTGTTACATTGTTACCTGTTATTTGTTATTGTTGCTTATAAATGTTATGTACAACAACCTGGAAAAAATAAACACCTTTTTGAATTGAATTGAATTGAATCGGACAGCGATTAGACAGCACTACCAGATAAAGAAGCATTCAGCCATGTCCGGACGAGGAAAGGGAGGAAAAGTGAAGGGGAAGTCCAAGTCCCGCTCCAGCAGGGCCGGTCTTCAGTTTCCGGTCGGTCGTATCCACCGTCTGCTCCGCAAGGGGAACTATGCCGAGCGTGTTGGTGCCGGTGCCCCAGTCTACTTGGCCGCCGTCATGGAGTACCTGGCCGCGGAAGTCCTCGAGTTGGCCGGTAACGCTGCCAGGGACAACAAGAAGACGAGAATCATCCCTCGTCACTTGCAGTTGGCCATCCGCAACGACGAGGAGTTGAATAAGCTCCTGTCGGGCGTTACCATCGCTCAGGGAGGTGTCCTTCCGAACATCCAGGCGGTGCTCCTGCCCAAGAAGACTGAGAAGAAGGCATAAGCATCACGCTGTGCGCATAAAAGGTCCTTTTCAGGACCAGAACATACTAGAGAGATGTACGCGATAAATGTCATGTGAAAAAAAAAATAATAACAATAAACGTGATAAGCATAGGGACTGAAAAGTGGAGCTATAATTGGGCTAAGGTAAACGATGGGAAATACAGCGTATAAAAAGTGAAAGCGTTCGCTGAAATGCAACGAAGAATGATTGAAGGTGACACTGATTCGTTTACGATGTATTTCATAGTCTGTCATAAAATTTCACCTGCAATCTGCCGCTCATTTCTTGTTAACATGCATGGTTGCAACGGCGCGATATACATTGTCGCCAGTCCGTTGCCACGTGCTAATTCATGTACGGTTGCAACGGCGCGATTTACATTGTCGCCAGTCCGTTGCCACGTGCTTATTCCGATTCGCTGACAATGTCTTTTACGTCGGTAATGGCTCATACAATTTCAACTCTATTATCACCGCCATTTTTTTTCCGGTGCGTTCGAACAGGTCTTACTTTACTATTTATCGCCGTCACACACGCTATGGCGAATAGGGAATAATTTTTCGTTCCGTTATGGCAAAGGATTGGCTCCATCTCTGAACATTGTATTGGTCCTTAGAAGGACCTTTTTTATCGACGTACGCCGGGTGTCGGATGGCGATCCCGTCGCGTCGTGTCTAACCGCCAAACCCGTAGAGAGTGCGGCCCTGTCTCTTGAGTGCGTACACGACGTCCATGGCTGTGACGGTCTTCCTCTTGGCGTGTTCGGTGTAGGTGACGGCGTCACGAATAACGTTCTCAAGGAACACCTTGAGCACACCGCGCGTCTCCTCGTAGATGAGTCCGGAGATACGCTTCACTCCACCTCGGCGGGCGAGACGGCGGATGGCCGGCTTGGTGATGCCCTGGATGTTATCGCGGAGAACTTTGCGATGACGTTTGGCTCCTCCCTTTCCCAGGCCTTTTCCTCCCTTGCCGCGTCCAGTCATCTCTGTAGTCTGCTCGTAGTAAGGGCTGCTGTCTGATGACCTGAAATGCACCTTCGCCGGTATTTATAAACGTCGCCGCCGCGGCGATGACGTACCCGACCTCTCCACCAATCAGCGTCGCCCGTACTATCTGGCGCCATTCTCGGAAGTGCTTAAAAGACGGCGTTGACCCGGCTTTTTACAGATCGCAGAAATGGCACGTACGAAGCAGACAGCCCGCAAGTCCACCGGAGGAAAGGCCCCGAGGAAGCAGCTGGCCACCAAGGCCGCTCGCAAGAGCGCGCCGGCGACGGGAGGCGTCAAGAAGCCCCACAGGTACCGCCCCGGTACCGTGGCCCTTCGTGAGATCAGGAGATACCAGAAGAGCACGGAGCTCCTCATCCGCAAGCTGCCCTTCCAGCGCCTGGTGCGTGAGATCGCCCAGGACTTCAAGACCGATCTTCGGTTCCAGAGCTCCGCCGTCATGGCTCTCCAGGAGGCCAGCGAGGCTTACCTAGTGGGTCTCTTTGAGGACACCAACCTCTGCGCCATCCACGCTAAGCGTGTGACCATCATGCCCAAGGACATCCAGCTGGCCCGCCGTATCCGCGGAGAGCGAGCTTAGAAAGCTACTTTCGGCCGAAAAACAAAGGTCCTTTTCAGGACCAGTACATACTTAAAAGTTTGAATTTAGCACGATCGCACAATAATTGACGACGATGTAAATCCATTGGAATGATGGACGACATGAAATTTCCTTTGCGCATGGCAAGTGCGTTGGCACGGCCACGCATGAAATGAGATGAAATAAAAGTTCGTGCGAAAACTTACCCGACGCGCTTTACGAAAAGAAAACAATACTCCGTGACGTGTTGTTCATTTTACACGTTCTATGAATGTTATTCTTAATTTTTTTTTTTTCGTCCGTCCATGTCGCATCATCAATTTTAAATAGGACCGTTGTTTTTGCATGGCATTAATCATGATAAATGTTAACTTTGGGCGTGCTCGGTGGCGTGGGCATTGAGTGGCAAGCATCTTTGGAAGACATGATGGTCCTAAAAAGGACCGAGATTGGACGCTGTCTGCTGTCCTAGGTGCGCCGGTGGCGAAGCAGTGATGGTTCACTTCTTTTTCTGGGCGGCGGAAGGTTTCTTGGCGGCGGGCTTGGCCTTGGTGGGCGTCTTCTTGGGCTTGGGGGTCTTGGGTTTGGTGGCCGCCTTTTTCGCCTTCGACGGGGACTTTGCCGCCTTGGCGGCGGGTTTCCCAGCCGCCGGCTTCTTCTTTGGCTTGTCCGCCGCCTTCTTCGCCTTCTTGGCTGGTGGCGCGGACTTGCTTCGCTCCTTGGGCGCGGACCTCTTGGTGCCACTGGACGCCTTCTCGGAGGACTTCTTGGCTCCGACCGCTTTCGGTTTCTTTACTCCCGTCTTCTTGACGACCTTTTTCGCCTTGGTCGTCCCGCTGGCTGCCGCGGGTGCGGCCTTCTTGCTGTGGCTCAGCTTGAAGGAACCTGAGGCGCCCTTTCCCTTGGTCTGGACGAGAGTTCCGGCGGTGACGGCCGCCTTGAGGTACTTCTTGATGAAAGGCGAGAGCCTCTCGGCGTCCACTTTGTAGCTGGCTGCGATGTACTTCTTGATGGCTTGAAGGGAAGAGCCACCGCGCTCCTTGAGGCCCTTGACTGCGTTGTTAACCATCTCGGAAGTGGGCGGGTGCGACGGCTTTGCGCGAGCCTTCTTGGCTGCTCCGCCCTTGCTGGCCTTCTTGGAAGCCGCGGAGGTTCCTGAAGAAGGCAGGGGTTTTACTGCGACGGTGCCCGAAGGCTGGGCTGCCGGTGGTGCGGCTGCCGCTGCTCCAGATGCTGCGTCTGCCATGTTATCGGCTGCTGCGTGATGATAGAAAGAGAAAATTACCAAGACAGGATTTCATACGAAAGTCCACCTTGCTATCGTACCATTTCGGAGCAAAATACGATCTCTTCCTCTCGCCTCCGGTGCGCTTCTCGGATTGTTTGTACTCCACTCCTCCTCCGACTTTCGCGTTTCGGAGAGTGTCGGGGGCGCGTAACGAGGGCGCCTTGCGCCGCGGCGCCCGTCAGGGTTCCACCCTGTCGGCCGTGGCGGCGCCAGGCGTTTGGCGAGCCCAGTTCGTGTGCAGCGGGTCGTCAAAATACGGGTTGTCGTCCTGTCGAAGGCGTACCCGGGAATAAACGTTGCGCACGTTTCTACCGGGGTCGATTCCTCGAGATCCGAGGTAACGTACGTTCGAGGCCATCCTTCACCTGGTATTGGACGCGCTCGCGACCCGGTGGGCCGCGCGCCGGCCGCGGAAAGCGGCCCCGAGAAGACGGTCCCTTCGGACGCCTTCCCCCTGACTCGGCGCCTGTCAAACCTTCCTCCTGTTCCTCCCCGGTGCCTGTCCCGTAAGCGGACGTTTATGCATTTTTCGACGACTCGGGGGCGTCGCGACGCACCCACCTCCCGCGCCCGTGGGAAAGGATTATCGAGTCGCAAATGGAGACGGAGTCACCCGTTAAGCGCACGCCTTACGACGCGTCCGCGTGGGCTTCGAAATGGTTGCATGGGGTGGCCGAAGGGGAAAAAGAAATGAACTGTACGCACGCGAATGGGACGTCAAAGTTCACGTACAACAAAGTCGAGGATGGCGCCGAATTATGCTTTAGCCCCGTGAGCGGGCGGGAAAAACAATGTAGTAGCCGAGGGCGCGCAGTGGCGACCCGGCCGTGACGAGTTTCCAACGGCTTCGGACGTCGGTACCTCGTTGCGGGATGATGAATTTGTAGCAACCGGCATGTCATCGGAAACGAAATGATACTTCATCACGGGAAAACTCTTATTGTCGTTGAAACGGCGCCACATCCACGTTTCCGCGGATGTCTACCCTAGTTTCCTTGCACGTCTTTCGAAGAGGAGAGTCGTCTGCCGTCGACTTGTTATCGCGTTCATTTCTTTTATTACAAAGAAACACCTTCCTTCCCTGTGCGATGCGTTGGATGTGCTTTTCTCCACGGTGCCGTCAAGTTACGGAATACACCCCTACGACCTTAAAAAAAATCCCTCCCACACACACGCTGTATGTCACGTTAAATGACCCTGTGTGATGGGATACCTCGGGGACGTAGTCAACGTGAAAGCGACTCCTTGAAAACCAGGCTCTCGTAAGCGTACGTAATTCGTGTCGGCAACTTCGCTCGGTGCACATCCCCCGCCGTACGTCTTATTCACGGAAACTGCGAAAATAGGGCGCATCGCGGGATTGTATGCGCGATCATTACGATGGGAAACAGGCGTCTCGCGCCTTACTTCACCTAACTGGGTGTCTCACCTTAAGCGATCGTTTTACACGTATCAAATGGCATGGCATTTACCGTTACAACTGTGGGTTAAGTGATGGAGAGGTGACCGCTGTCGATAACTAATTTTGCGTACGGAAAAAAAAGAAAGAGCAATTGCAATCGCCATAAGCAAATAGGACAGATGCGTTTAACTCGATAATATCCACATCCCTTTCGTCGTAGTTGCGGAGCTATGACGGCTTGTATTCGTGTCTCAATATTTTTCAGTTGCTTCCAACCTAATTTCACATCGTTTCCACTTCTTTCCAATCGACATAATGTGTGTCCCTCCATGCCGTTGGAATAATATCTTTCATTAGAGCAATGGTCGACTTTTCCTTATAACTTTCGAGGGTCGGGATAGTGATTGACGGATGAGGTAGAGTGAATAGCCCTTACCTGGAAAACATTCCTGTGAATAAATAAAAAAAAAACGTGGGAAAAAGCCGTCGGGGCGTGATGCGGCGTTCAATAGTGATGACAGATTATACTATCTGGCGTAGGAAAGACTTGAATACGATTTTTCCTGGGATCGTAATCAGGGATCCAGGCTGGTTTCCAGTGCTTGCGGGTTGGGGGGACTAGGGGCGGAATTAACAGCCGGAACCGTTCATTCCTCTACGACCTCTCTTTCGTGGAACTCGTATCACCGTCGACAGTTCACGGAACATCATTTCTCGGTTCTGTCTCGAAGAAGCCCCTGTGTTAATTCAATTACTCAGTATCTACTTCGTTCTGCATTACTTAATCAATACATGTGGACCCATCAAATATTTCATCCCCGTTCATTGTTGATTCCTTGAGGTTCCTAGCGATGCGGAAGCAACTTTATCGTCACGAGTAATAAAAGAACGATGATTAACAATTTTAAGCTGTCTGGTACCTAGCACATCACCATAAAAGATACGAAATAAGCATTCCAGTGAACAGGAAAACAAATAGTCGTCTTTTCCCCGGCCAATCTGGGATCATTGCAATGTGAAGCGAAAGTCAATCGGGAGTAAAGAGGATTCAATCCACTCGCGATGAAGTAGACGACTGAAGGTTGCGTAGGTCTATGTGCACGTTCGTGTGTGTTAGTTTCTAGTGTTCATATGTAAATGACAGTTGTGTCAATGGGGGAACGTTATTCGAAAGTAACACTAGTTGACTCGAATTTAATCATTCTTATTACCAGTAGTTGCATTGCAAAATTTGACATTATCACGGCAGGAGGTAGGTATTTTGGTGATGACTGTCATAAATGTTCGCTAATGGAGGATGTTTGTCATCCATTCCGAGATTTTGAAAAAAAACTGTCTCCGTTTACATATCGCTGCGTACCCGAGATATTTTACTAATTTGGTACTCTGTGTGGATGAATTTATTAACAGATGTCATAAGGGTGATTTCAACTACACAAATTTGACAAAGTTCGATGTTAAGTATTAACGCCTCGCTGTGACTGGTATGACATTACATGATATCCCGGTGATTAAGCATCACCACAACTGCTAAGGTAATTAATCGTCATGGTGTATATCATGAGTCTTAAAATCACACGATCGTTATGAAATGTACACCGCTTCACGGCTCGTCGGCATTTTCTCCCGTCCGTAGTTAAGTTGTATGTTACTAAGTTGCCTAGGCAAGGACGTTATTCCATTCCCGGCCACTGTTACTAGGTGAATCTGATTAAATATCGCTTCACGAATCACTATTGTCCTCAAAGCCGAGCGTCCTTCGGTTAACGCCACTGCGGGAAATCGGTTGTCGAATACGGTGATGTGACGATCTCGTGTACCAAGTGTCAAATTACGGCCGGGGTGGATTCTTCAATGGGGCTAATGCGGTAAAGATTTTCACCAAATTTGCAGAAAGTAGAAATGCTAAAAGGACGGACAGGTAGGCACATGCGGCAACCTTTTTCGTCAGAAATGCACTCGGAAAGAAAGCAGTTGTAGGAAGAGTTGCCTTAATGAAAACGTTATGCAATCATCTCATAAATGATTATACCGGCCGCTAATTTTAAAGATTCTTCTTTCACGTCAAACTTCGACCTCTTTTCCCTAGATTTCATTTTCCTAATCCCGCAAAGAAATAAACAACATTAACGTGTGCCTTCCATCCCTTGTGTATCAACGTAATAAAATTAGCGGGTAAGTTGGGACTGGGACCATTTAACTTTTGCCTAGAGAAACATTTTCTGTTCTGTGGCGTGACAAGACAAGTAAAGATTTCTTGAAAGGTTAATTTCGTTCAAAGGAAGGGAATGAGCCGTCTCGCACCGGGAAAACCTTCGTGTCCCGCGGAAGGGACCCCGGTGCAAAACTATATCAAGAATCGGTCATTTGGAGGCATGGTGATCAAAGAACTGGTGTACTTCTCACGTCTGTCTCGATGCATTTGTAATCAATTGCTGTTAAATCGTTGCAGTATCGCAAAATTATAGCGGAAAAGGATGAAAAATCATTCATTCGACGTTGAAATACTTGGGGGATTCGTTCAGAGGAGGTTTATCAACATTGTTTCAGCGAGATGCCGATTTTCCAAGAAGGAAACCCGGTGCCCATTATATAAATTGTTATTTGTGCGAATGATGCTGATTCCATATGCTGTGAACGACGATGCATTCCGTAGAAATAGTTTCTGGGAATTGATTGATTGGATAGAATTAGCACAATGGAAAATCCACGGAAGCGCTCACTGCCCGCCATTTTGTTTATTGCGACGCCTGCTCGTCACGACTTGGTGAATGTACAAGGAACGCTGTTGCCCAGCTGCGTTCTATGCTTGCGAGGGTCATGGTTTCCACAGAAATTTCTTCCTCGTGCGGAATGCCACGTGGGTCATTGCGACAGCCCTTTTCTGGTTAACGTAGAAACTTGGGGCGAGGACGGGTCGCATTACCTGCCTGCCTCCTCGCGTTGAACCCCCGAGGAGTTTTACGACGCAGCGGATGGGACGGGAGGTTAAGCGGAATTAGCCTTCGCGGAAAAACGGCCGCGTGGGAAGGGCATGTGGGAACCTGTCATTTACTGCCCCTGGAAGTGAAGCAGGAGCAACGTGACCACAAGCGTACCAGTTTCGGAGGGACGCCGTGAATCCATATTATTTTTGACGGAGGGAGACATGTAAGTCAAGGCTTACGTCTGAGAAACGAGCATAGCAGGTCAGTGGTTTGAAAAGTACTGGGTGAAAGGGAAGTAATCATGGGAATATAATATTTTTTCCTTAATATCTCGACGGTCATTTTCATCAAATGCAGACGCATAGCAGTAGAAAATATATTTGAGTAGGAGGTTAGAAATTCGTCCATCTTTTATTGTCATAAGTTTCTCCTTTACATTTACTCTATTTTTTCGTGAACCGCGCGCGTGCACACCAGGTAAGTAGTTGGTGAATCGGAGGAAAGCGTGGGACTCTTTACGTTTATTTATGTACGTCCTTTGCGGCCGAGTATTGACGATTGCCCATCGCAGTCGGGTATTTGAAAACTGAAGATTATTTCATGGCCCTTAGAAGGGCCGTTAGGATGCATCAAAGCAATCCCGTCGAGGAATTTACTTTGAGCTGGTGTACTTGGTGACGGCCTTGGTCCCCTCGGAGACGGCGTGCTTGGCCAGCTCACCGGGAAGCAAGAGCCTGACGGCGGTCTGCACCTCCCGGCTGGTGATGGTGGAGCGCTTGTTGTAGTGAGCCAGGCGAGAAGCTTCGGCGGCGATTCTCTCGAAAATGTCGTTGACGAAGCTGTTCATGATGCTCATGGCCTTGCTGGAGATTCCGGTGTCGGGGTGCACCTGCTTCAGCACTTTGTAGATGTAGATTGCGTAGCTCTCCTTCCTCCTGCGCTTCTTCTTCTTGTCTCCCTTGGAGATGTTCTTCTGGGCCTTGCCCGCTTTCTTCGCAGCCTTTCCGCTCGTCTTGGGTGGCATGGTGATCACGTTCGGCGAACGGGGTCGATTTCAGTATTTTTGCCTAACATCAGTCGCCTGCTTATGTACCCCTGGTCCGTTCCGTGAGCCGAATCTCCTCGACGACCAATCACGTAAAAGCATGATGTGGCGTCGCTCGGACGGCGGCAGCCTATATAAATGCGCCCAGGAGTCGGACAGCGATTAGACAGCACTACCAGATAAAGAAGCATTCAGCCATGTCCGGACGAGGAAAGGGAGGAAAAGTGAAGGGGAAGTCCAAGTCCCGCTCCAGCAGGGCCGGTCTTCAGTTTCCGGTCGGTCGTATCCACCGTCTGCTCCGCAAGGGGAACTATGCCGAGCGTGTTGGTGCCGGTGCCCCAGTCTACTTGGCCGCCGTCATGGAGTACCTGGCCGCGGAAGTCCTCGAGTTGGCCGGTAACGCTGCCAGGGACAACAAGAAGACGAGAATCATCCCTCGTCACTTGCAGTTGGCCATCCGCAACGACGAGGAGTTGAATAAGCTCCTGTCGGGCGTTACCATCGCTCAGGGAGGTGTCCTTCCGAACATCCAGGCGGTGCTCCTGCCCAAGAAGACTGAGAAGAAGGCATAAGCATCACGCTGTGCGCATAAAAGGTCCTTTTCAGGACCAGAACATACTAGAGAGATGTACGCGATAAATGTCATGTGAAAAAAAAAATAATAACAATAAACGTGATAAGCATAGGGACTGAAAAGTGGAGCTATAATTGGGCTAAGGTAAACGATGGGAAATACAGCGTATAAAAAGTGAAAGCGTTCGCTGAAATGCAACGAAGAATGATTGAAGGTGACACTGATTCGTTTACGATGTATTTCATAGTCTGTCATAAAATTTCACCTGCAATCTGCCGCTCATTTCTTGTTAACATGCATGGTTGCAACGGCGCGATATACATTGTCGCCAGTCCGTTGCCACGTGCTAATTCATGTACGGTTGCAACGGCGCGATTTACATTGTCGCCAGTCCGTTGCCACGTGCTTATTCCGATTCGCTGACAATGTCTTTTACGTCGGTAATGGCTCATACAATTTCAACTCTATTATCACCGCCATTTTTTTTCCGGTGCGTTCGAACAGGTCTTACTTTACTATTTATCGCCGTCACACACGCTATGGCGAATAGGGAATAATTTTTCGTTCCGTTATGGCAAAGGATTGGCTCCATCTCTGAACATTGTATTGGTCCTTAGAAGGACCTTTTTTATCGACGTACGCCGGGTGTCGGATGGCGATCCCGTCGCGTCGTGTCTAACCGCCAAACCCGTAGAGAGTGCGGCCCTGTCTCTTGAGTGCGTACACGACGTCCATGGCTGTGACGGTCTTCCTCTTGGCGTGTTCGGTGTAGGTGACGGCGTCACGAATAACGTTCTCAAGGAACACCTTGAGCACACCGCGCGTCTCCTCGTAGATGAGTCCGGAGATACGCTTCACTCCACCTCGGCGGGCGAGACGGCGGATGGCCGGCTTGGTGATGCCCTGGATGTTATCGCGGAGAACTTTGCGATGACGTTTGGCTCCTCCCTTTCCCAGGCCTTTTCCTCCCTTGCCGCGTCCAGTCATCTCTGTAGTCTGCTCGTAGTAAGGGCTGCTGTCTGATGACCTGAAATGCACCTTCGCCGGTATTTATAAACGTCGCCGCCGCGGCGATGACGTACCCGACCTCTCCACCAATCAGCGTCGCCCGTACTATCTGGCGCCATTCTCGGAAGTGCTTAAAAGACGGCGTTGACCCGGCTTTTTACAGATCGCAGAAATGGCACGTACGAAGCAGACAGCCCGCAAGTCCACCGGAGGAAAGGCCCCGAGGAAGCAGCTGGCCACCAAGGCCGCTCGCAAGAGCGCGCCGGCGACGGGAGGCGTCAAGAAGCCCCACAGGTACCGCCCCGGTACCGTGGCCCTTCGTGAGATCAGGAGATACCAGAAGAGCACGGAGCTCCTCATCCGCAAGCTGCCCTTCCAGCGCCTGGTGCGTGAGATCGCCCAGGACTTCAAGACCGATCTTCGGTTCCAGAGCTCCGCCGTCATGGCTCTCCAGGAGGCCAGCGAGGCTTACCTAGTGGGTCTCTTTGAGGACACCAACCTCTGCGCCATCCACGCTAAGCGTGTGACCATCATGCCCAAGGACATCCAGCTGGCCCGCCGTATCCGCGGAGAGCGAGCTTAGAAAGCTACTTTCGGCCGAAAAACAAAGGTCCTTTTCAGGACCAGTACATACTTAAAAGTTTGAATTTAGCACGATCGCACAATAATTGACGACGATGTAAATCCATTGGAATGATGGACGACATGAAATTTCCTTTGCGCATGGCAAGTGCGTTGGCACGGCCACGCATGAAATGAGATGAAATAAAAGTTCGTGCGAAAACTTACCCGACGCGCTTTACGAAAAGAAAACAATACTCCGTGACGTGTTGTTCATTTTACACGTTCTATGAATGTTATTCTTAATTTTTTTTTTTTCGTCCGTCCATGTCGCATCATCAATTTTAAATAGGACCGTTGTTTTTGCATGGCATTAATCATGATAAATGTTAACTTTGGGCGTGCTCGGTGGCGTGGGCATTGAGTGGCAAGCATCTTTGGAAGACATGATGGTCCTAAAAAGGACCGAGATTGGACGCTGTCTGCTGTCCTAGGTGCGCCGGTGGCGAAGCAGTGATGGTTCACTTCTTTTTCTGGGCGGCGGAAGGTTTCTTGGCGGCGGGCTTGGCCTTGGTGGGCGTCTTCTTGGGCTTGGGGGTCTTGGGTTTGGTGGCCGCCTTTTTCGCCTTCGACGGGGACTTTGCCGCCTTGGCGGCGGGTTTCCCAGCCGCCGGCTTCTTCTTTGGCTTGTCCGCCGCCTTCTTCGCCTTCTTGGCTGGTGGCGCGGACTTGCTTCGCTCCTTGGGCGCGGACCTCTTGGTGCCACTGGACGCCTTCTCGGAGGACTTCTTGGCTCCGACCGCTTTCGGTTTCTTTACTCCCGTCTTCTTGACGACCTTTTTCGCCTTGGTCGTCCCGCTGGCTGCCGCGGGTGCGGCCTTCTTGCTGTGGCTCAGCTTGAAGGAACCTGAGGCGCCCTTTCCCTTGGTCTGGACGAGAGTTCCGGCGGTGACGGCCGCCTTGAGGTACTTCTTGATGAAAGGCGAGAGCCTCTCGGCGTCCACTTTGTAGCTGGCTGCGATGTACTTCTTGATGGCTTGAAGGGAAGAGCCACCGCGCTCCTTGAGGCCCTTGACTGCGTTGTTAACCATCTCGGAAGTGGGCGGGTGCGACGGCTTTGCGCGAGCCTTCTTGGCTGCTCCGCCCTTGCTGGCCTTCTTGGAAGCCGCGGAGGTTCCTGAAGAAGGCAGGGGTTTTACTGCGACGGTGCCCGAAGGCTGGGCTGCCGGTGGTGCGGCTGCCGCTGCTCCAGATGCTGCGTCTGCCATGTTATCGGCTGCTGCGTGATGATAGAAAGAGAAAATTACCAAGACAGGATTTCATACGAAAGTCCACCTTGCTATCGTACCATTTCGGAGCAAAATACGATCTCTTCCTCTCGCCTCCGGTGCGCTTCTCGGATTGTTTGTACTCCACTCCTCCTCCGACTTTCGCGTTTCGGAGAGTGTCGGGGGCGCGTAACGAGGGCGCCTTGCGCCGCGGCGCCCGTCAGGGTTCCACCCTGTCGGCCGTGGCGGCGCCAGGCGTTTGGCGAGCCCAGTTCGTGTGCAGCGGGTCGTCAAAATACGGGTTGTCGTCCTGTCGAAGGCGTACCCGGGAATAAACGTTGCGCACGTTTCTACCGGGGTCGATTCCTCGAGATCCGAGGTAACGTACGTTCGAGGCCATCCTTCACCTGGTATTGGACGCGCTCGCGACCCGGTGGGCCGCGCGCCGGCCGCGGAAAGCGGCCCCGAGAAGACGGTCCCTTCGGACGCCTTCCCCCTGACTCGGCGCCTGTCAAACCTTCCTCCTGTTCCTCCCCGGTGCCTGTCCCGTAAGCGGACGTTTATGCATTTTTCGACGACTCGGGGGCGTCGCGACGCACCCACCTCCCGCGCCCGTGGGAAAGGATTATCGAGTCGCAAATGGAGACGGAGTCACCCGTTAAGCGCACGCCTTACGACGCGTCCGCGTGGGCTTCGAAATGGTTGCATGGGGTGGCCGAAGGGGAAAAAGAAATGAACTGTACGCACGCGAATGGGACGTCAAAGTTCACGTACAACAAAGTCGAGGATGGCGCCGAATTATGCTTTAGCCCCGTGAGCGGGCGGGAAAAACAATGTAGTAGCCGAGGGCGCGCAGTGGCGACCCGGCCGTGACGAGTTTCCAACGGCTTCGGACGTCGGTACCTCGTTGCGGGATGATGAATTTGTAGCAACCGGCATGTCATCGGAAACGAAATGATACTTCATCACGGGAAAACTCTTATTGTCGTTGAAACGGCGCCACATCCACGTTTCCGCGGATGTCTACCCTAGTTTCCTTGCACGTCTTTCGAAGAGGAGAGTCGTCTGCCGTCGACTTGTTATCGCGTTCATTTCTTTTATTACAAAGAAACACCTTCCTTCCCTGTGCGATGCGTTGGATGTGCTTTTCTCCACGGTGCCGTCAAGTTACGGAATACACCCCTACGACCTTAAAAAAAATCCCTCCCACACACACGCTGTATGTCACGTTAAATGACCCTGTGTGATGGGATACCTCGGGGACGTAGTCAACGTGAAAGCGACTCCTTGAAAACCAGGCTCTCGTAAGCGTACGTAATTCGTGTCGGCAACTTCGCTCGGTGCACATCCCCCGCCGTACGTCTTATTCACGGAAACTGCGAAAATAGGGCGCATCGCGGGATTGTATGCGCGATCATTACGATGGGAAACAGGCGTCTCGCGCCTTACTTCACCTAACTGGGTGTCTCACCTTAAGCGATCGTTTTACACGTATCAAATGGCATGGCATTTACCGTTACAACTGTGGGTTAAGTGATGGAGAGGTGACCGCTGTCGATAACTAATTTTGCGTACGGAAAAAAAAGAAAGAGCAATTGCAATCGCCATAAGCAAATAGGACAGATGCGTTTAACTCGATAATATCCACATCCCTTTCGTCGTAGTTGCGGAGCTATGACGGCTTGTATTCGTGTCTCAATATTTTTCAGTTGCTTCCAACCTAATTTCACATCGTTTCCACTTCTTTCCAATCGACATAATGTGTGTCCCTCCATGCCGTTGGAATAATATCTTTCATTAGAGCAATGGTCGACTTTTCCTTATAACTTTCGAGGGTCGGGATAGTGATTGACGGATGAGGTAGAGTGAATAGCCCTTACCTGGAAAACATTCCTGTGAATAAATAAAAAAAAAACGTGGGAAAAAGCCGTCGGGGCGTGATGCGGCGTTCAATAGTGATGACAGATTATACTATCTGGCGTAGGAAAGACTTGAATACGATTTTTCCTGGGATCGTAATCAGGGATCCAGGCTGGTTTCCAGTGCTTGCGGGTTGGGGGGACTAGGGGCGGAATTAACAGCCGGAACCGTTCATTCCTCTACGACCTCTCTTTCGTGGAACTCGTATCACCGTCGACAGTTCACGGAACATCATTTCTCGGTTCTGTCTCGAAGAAGCCCCTGTGTTAATTCAATTACTCAGTATCTACTTCGTTCTGCATTACTTAATCAATACATGTGGACCCATCAAATATTTCATCCCCGTTCATTGTTGATTCCTTGAGGTTCCTAGCGATGCGGAAGCAACTTTATCGTCACGAGTAATAAAAGAACGATGATTAACAATTTTAAGCTGTCTGGTACCTAGCACATCACCATAAAAGATACGAAATAAGCATTCCAGTGAACAGGAAAACAAATAGTCGTCTTTTCCCCGGCCAATCTGGGATCATTGCAATGTGAAGCGAAAGTCAATCGGGAGTAAAGAGGATTCAATCCACTCGCGATGAAGTAGACGACTGAAGGTTGCGTAGGTCTATGTGCACGTTCGTGTGTGTTAGTTTCTAGTGTTCATATGTAAATGACAGTTGTGTCAATGGGGGAACGTTATTCGAAAGTAACACTAGTTGACTCGAATTTAATCATTCTTATTACCAGTAGTTGCATTGCAAAATTTGACATTATCACGGCAGGAGGTAGGTATTTTGGTGATGACTGTCATAAATGTTCGCTAATGGAGGATGTTTGTCATCCATTCCGAGATTTTGAAAAAAAACTGTCTCCGTTTACATATCGCTGCGTACCCGAGATATTTTACTAATTTGGTACTCTGTGTGGATGAATTTATTAACAGATGTCATAAGGGTGATTTCAACTACACAAATTTGACAAAGTTCGAT
>NW_027286110.1:0-41297 GCF_022747635.1 Hetaerina americana
CATTTTTAGAAAATTTAATTTTTCACATTTTTCCATGAAAAGTGCCAAGTCCCTTTGGGTTCTAGGTGAAAATCTCACTCGACACAAATCAATCAAAAATGTTTCCATGGTATGTATTGTTGTTCAGTTTCATCAAATAAACAAAATAAAACCCAGAATTAATCCTGAAAGACAAGAAATGAGCATAAAAGATGATTTTGCGCAAGTGTTAATGTTACTAAAAGAGCCGATATTTCTAAAAATATTGCGAAAAACAACAAACTTCTGTTTTAGAGTGAATGTTTGAGGTGTTAAGAAGGCATTTATTTCATTTTTAGAAAATTTAATTTTATACATTTTTTCATGAAAAGTGCCAATACCCCCCCCTTTGGGTTCTAGGTGAAAATCTCACTCGGGACAAATCAAACAAAAATGTATCCAAGGTGTGTATTGTTGTTCATTTTCATCAAATAAACAAAATAAAACCCAGAATGTATCCTGAAAGACAATAAATGATCATAAAAGATGCTTCAGCCCAGGTGATAATAATGTTACTAAAAGAGCCCAAATTTCTAAAAATATTGCGAAAAACAATAATTTTCTGTTTTAGAGTGAATGTTTGAGGTGTTTATAAGGCATTAATTTCATTTTTAGAAAATTTAAATTTTTCACATTTTTCCATGAAAAGTGCCTTTGGGTTCTAGGTGAAAATCTCACTCGACACATATCAATCAAAAATGTTTCCATGGTGTGTATTGTTGTTCATTTTCATCAAATAAACAAAATAAAACCCAGAATTAATCCTGAAAGACAAGAAATTAGCATAAATGTTGCTTCAGCGCAAGTGTTAATGTTACTAAAAGAGTCCAAATTTCTAAAAATAATGCGAAAAACAACAATCTTCTGTTTTAGAGTGAATGTTTGAGGTGTTTAGAAGGCATTTATTTCATTTTTAGAAAATTTAATTTTTCACATTTTTCCATGAAAAGTGCCAATACCCCCCCCCCCTTTGGGTTCTAGGTGAAAATCTCACTCGACACAAATCAATCAAAAATGTTTCCAAGGTGTGTATTGTTGTTCATTTTCATCAAATAAACAAAATAAAACCCAGAATGAATCCTGAAAGACAATAAATGATCATAAAAGATGCTTCAGCCCAGGTGTTAATGTTACTAAAAAAGCCCAAATTTCTAAAAATATTGCGAAAAACAACAATCTTCTGTTTTAGAGTGAATGTTTGAGGTGTTTAGAAGGCATTTATTTCTTTTTTAGAAAATTTAATTTTTTACATTTTTCCATGAAAAGTGCCAATACCCCCCCTTTTGGTTCTAGGTGAAAATCTCACTCGACACATATCAATCAAAAATGTTTCCATGGTGTGTATTGTTGTTCATTTTCATCAAATAAACAAAATAAAACCCAGAATTAATCCTGAAAGACAAGAAATTAGCATTAAAATTGCTTCAGCGCAAGTGTTAATGTTACTAAAAGAGTCCAAATTTCTAAAAATATTGCAAAAACAACAATCTTCTGTTTTAGAGTGAATGTTTGAGGTGTTTAGATGGCATTTATTTCATTTTTAGAAAATTTAATTTTTCACATTTTTCCATGAAAAGTGCCAATACCCCCCCCTTTGGGTTCTAGGTGAAAATCTCACTCGACACAAATCAATCAAAAATGTTTCCATGGTGTGTATTGTTGTTCAGTTTCATCAAATAAACAAAATAAAACCCAGAATTAATCCTGAAAGACAAGAAATGAGCATAAAAGATGATTTTGCGCAAGTGTTAATGTTACTAAAAGAGCCGATATTTCTAAAAATATTGCGAAAAACAACAAACTTCTGTTTTAGAGTGAATGTTTGAGGTGTTAAGAAGGCATTTATTTCATTTTTAGAAAATTTAATTTTATACATTTTTTCATGAAAAGTGCCAATACCCCCCCCTTTGGGTTCTAGGTGAAAATCTCACTCGGGACAAATCAAACAAAAATGTATCCAAGGTGTGTATTGTTGTTCATTTTCATCAAATAAACAAAATAAAACCCAGAATGTATCCTGAAAGACAATAAATGATCATAAAAGATGCTTCAGCCCAGGTGATAATAATGTTACTAAAAGAGCCCAAATTTCTAAAAATATTGCGAAAAACAATAATTTTCTGTTTTAGAGTGAATGTTTGAGGTGTTTATAAGGCATTAATTTCATTTTTAGAAAATTTAATTTTTCACATTTTTCCATGAAAAGTGCCTTTGGGTTCTAGGTGAAAATCTCACTCGACACATATCAATCAAAAATGTTTCCATGGTGTGTATTGTTGTTCATTTTCATCAAATAAACAAAATAAAACCCAGAATTAATCCTGAAAGACAAGAAATTAGCATAAATGTTGCTTCAGCGCAAGTGTTAATGTTACTAAAAGAGTCCAAATTTCTAAAAATAATGCGAAAAACAACAATCTTCTGTTTTAGAGTGAATGTTTGAGGTGTTTAGAAGGCATTTATTTCATTTTTAGAAAATTTAATTTTTCACATTTTTCCATGAAAAGTGCCAATACCCCCCCCTTTGGGTTCTAGGTGAAAATCTCACTCGACACAAATCAATCAAAAATGTTTCCAAGGTGTGTATTGTTGTTCATTTTCATCAAATAAACAAAATAAAACCCAGAATGAATCCTGAAAGACAATAAATGATCATAAAAGATGCTTCAGCCCAGGTGATAATAATGTTACTAAAAGAGCCCAAATTTCTAAAAATATTGCGAAAAACAATAATTTTCTGTTTTAGAGTGAATGTTTGAGGTGTTTATAAGGCATTAATTTCATTTTTAGAAAATTTAATTTTTCACATTTTTCCATGAAAAGTGCCTTTGGGTTCTAGGTGAAAATCTCACTCGACACATATCAATCAAAAATGTTTCCATGGTGTGTATTGTTGTTCATTTTCATCAAATAAACAAAATAAAACCCAGAATTAATCCTGAAAGACAAGAAATTAGCATAAATGTTGCTTCAGCCCAGGTGTTAATGTTACTAAAAGAGCCCAAATTTCTAAAAATATTGCGAAAAACAACAATCTTCTGTTTTAGAGTGAATGTTTGAGGTGTTTAGAAGGCATTTATTTCATTTTTAGGAAATTTAATTTTTCACATTTTTCCATGAAAAGTGCCAATACCCCCCCCTTTGGGTTCTAGGTGAAAATCTCACTCGACACAAATCAATCAAAAATGTTTCCATGGTGTGTATTGTTGTTTAGTTTCATCAAATAAACAAAATAAAACCCAGAATTAATCCTGAAAGACAAGAAATGAGCATAAAAGATGCTTCAGCGCAAGTGTTAATGTTACTAAAAGTGCCCAAATTTCTAAAAATATTGCGAAAAACAACAATCTTCTGTTTTAGAGTGAATGTTTGAGGTGTTTAGAAGGCATTTATTTCTTTTTTAGAAAATTTAATTTTTTACATTTTTCCATGAAAAGTGCCAATACCCCCCCTTTTGGTTCTAGGTGAAAATCTCACTCGACACATATCAATCAAAAATGTTTCCATGGTGTGTATTGTTGTTCATTTTCATCAAATAAACAAAATAAAACCCAGAATTAATCCTGAAAGACAAGAAATTAGCTTTAAAATTGCTTCAGCGCAAGTGTTAATGTTACTAAAAGAGTCCAAATTTCTAAAAATATTGCAAAAACAACAATCTTCTGTTTTAGAGTGAATGTTTGAGGTGTTTAGATGGCATTTATTTCATTTTTAGAAAATTTAATTTTTCACATTTTTCCATGAAAAGTGCCAAGTCCCTTTGGGTTCTAGGTGAAAATCTCACTCGACACAAATCAATCAAAAATGTTTCCATGGTGTGTATTGTTGTTCAGTTTCATCAAATAAACAAAATAAAACCCAGAATTAATCCTGAAAGACAAGAAATGAGCATAAAAGATGATTTTGCGCAAGTGTTAATGTTACTAAAAGAGCCGATATTTCTAAAAATATTGCGAAAAACAACAAACTTCTGTTTTAGAGTGAATGTTTGAGGTGTTAAGAAGGCATTTATTTCATTTTTAGAAAATTTAATTTTATACATTTTTTCATGAAAAGTGCCAATACCCCCCCCTTTGGGTTCTAGGTGAAAATCTCACTCGGGACAAATCAAACAAAAATGTATCCAAGGTGTGTATTGTTGTTCATTTTCATCAAATAAACAAAATAAAACCCAGAATGTATCCTGAAAGACAATAAATGATCATAAAAGATGCTTCAGCCCAGGTGATAATAATGTTACTAAAAGAGCCCAAATTTCTAAAAATATTGCGAAAAACAATAATTTTCTGTTTTAGAGTGAATGTTTGAGGTGTTTATAAGGCATTAATTTCATTTTTAGAAAATTTAATTTTTCACATTTTTCCATGAAAAGTGCCTTTGGGTTCTAGGTGAAAATCTCACTCGACACATATCAATCAAAAATGTTTCCATGGTGTGTATTGTTGTTCATTTTCATCAAATAAACAAAATAAAACCCAGAATTAATCCTGAAAGACAAGAAATTAGCATAAATGTTGCTTCAGCGCAAGTGTTAATGTTACTAAAAGAGTCCAAATTTCTAAAAATAATGCGAAAAACAACAATCTTCTGTTTTAGAGTGAATGTTTGAGGTGTTTAGAAGGCATTTATTTCATTTTTAGAAAATTTAATTTTTCACATTTTTCCATGAAAAGTGCCAATACCCCCCCCCCTTTGGGTTCTAGGTGAAAATCTCACTCGACACAAATCAATCAAAAATGTTTCCAAGGTGTGTATTGTTGTTCATTTTCATCAAATAAACAAAATAAAACCCAGAATGAATCCTGAAAGACAATAAATGATCATAAAAGATGCTTCAGCCCAGGTGTTAATGTTACTAAAAAAGCCCAAATTTCTAAAAATATTGCGAAAAACAACAATCTTCTGTTTTAGAGTGAATGTTTGAGGTGTTTAGAAGGCATTTATTTCTTTTTTAGAAAATTTAATTTTTTACATTTTTCCATGAAAAGTGCCAATACCCCCCCTTTTGGTTCTAGGTGAAAATCTCCCTCGACACATATCAATCAAAAATGTTTCCATGGTGTGTATTGTTGTTCATTTTCATCAAATAAACAAAATAAAACCCAGAATTAATCCTGAAAGACAAGAAATTAGCATTAAAATTGCTTCAGCGCAAGTGTTAATGTTACTAAAAGAGTCCAAATTTCTAAAAATATTGCAAAAACAACAATCTTCTGTTTTAGAGTGAATGTTTGAGGTGTTTAGATGGCATTTATTTCATTTTTAGAAAATTTAATTTTTCACATTTTTCCATGAAAAGTGCCAATACCCCCCCCTTTGGGTTCTAGGTGAAAATCTCACTCGACACAAATCAATCAAAAATGTTTCCATGGTGTGTATTGTTGTTCAGTTTCATCAAATAAACAAAATAAAACCCAGAATTAATCCTGAAAGACAAGAAATGAGCATAAAAGATGATTTTGCGCAAGTGTTAATGTTACTAAAAGAGCCGATATTTCTAAAAATATTGCGAAAAACAACAAACTTCTGTTTTAGAGTAAATGTTTGAGGTGTTAAGAAGGCATTTATTTCATTTTTAGAAAATTTAATTTTATACATTTTTTCATGAAAAGTGCCAATACCCCCCCCTTTGGGTTCTAGGTGAAAATCTCACTCGGGACAAATCAAACAAAAATGTATCCAAGGTGTGTATTGTTGTTCATTTTCATCAAATAAACAAAATAAAACCCAGAATGTATCCTGAAAGACAATAAATGATCATAAAAGATGCTTCAGCCCAGGTGATAATAATGTTACTAAAAGAGCCCAAATTTCTAAAAATATTGCGAAAAACAATAATTTTCTGTTTTAGAGTGAATGTTTGAGGTGTTTATAAGGCATTAATTTCATTTTTAGAAAATTTAATTTTTCACATTTTTCCATGAAAAGTGCCTTTGGGTTCTAGGTGAAAATCTCACTCGACACATATCAATCAAAAATGTTTCCATGGTGTGTATTGTTGTTCATTTTCATCAAATAAACAAAATAAAACCCAGAATTAATCCTGAAAGACAAGAAATTAGCATAAATGTTGCTTCAGCGCAAGTGTTAATGTTACTAAAAGAGTCCAAATTTCTAAAAATAATGCGAAAAACAACAATCTTCTGTTTTAGAGTGAATGTTTGAGGTGTTTAGAAGGCATTTATTTCATTTTTAGAAAATTTAATTTTTCACATTTTTCCATGAAAAGTGCCAATACCCCCCCCCTTTGGGTTCTAGGTGAAAATCTCACTCGACACAAATCAATCAAAAATGTTTCCAAGGTGTGTATTGTTGTTCATTTTCATCAAATAAACAAAATAAAACCCAGAATGAATCCTGAAAGACAATAAATGATCATAAAAGATGCTTCAGCCCAGGTGTTAATGTTACTAAAAAAGCCCAAATTTCTAAAAATATTGCGAAAAACAACAATCTTCTGTTTTAGAGTGAATGTTTGAGGTGTTTAGAAGGCATTTATTTCTTTTTTAGAAAATTTAATTTTTTACATTTTTCCATGAAAAGTGCCAATACCCCCCCTTTTGGTTCTAGGTGAAAATCTCACTCGACACATATCAATTAAAAATGTTTCCATGGTGTGTATTGTTGTTCATTTTCATCAAATAAACAAAATAAAACCCAGAATTAATCCTGAAAGACAAGAAATTAGCATTAAAATTGCTTCAGCGCAAGTGTTAATGTTACTAAAAGAGTCCAAATTTCTAAAAATATTGCAAAAACAACAATCTTCTGTTTTAGAGTGAATGTTTGAGGTGTTTAGATGGCATTTATTTCATTTTTAGAAAATTTAATTTTTCACATTTTTCCATGAAAAGTGCCAATACCCCCCCCTTTGGGTTCTAGGTGAAAATCTCACTCGACACAAATCAATCAAAAATGTTTCCATGGTGTGTATTGTTGTTCAGTTTCATCAAATAAACAAAATAAAACCCAGAATTAATCCTGAAAGACAAGAAATGAGCATAAAAGATGATTTTGCGCAAGTGTTAATGTTACTAAAAGAGCCGATATTTCTAAAAATATTGCGAAAAACAACAAACTTCTGTTTTAGAGTGAATGTTTGAGGTGTTAAGAAGGCATTTATTTCATTTTTAGAAAATTTAATTTTATACATTTTTTCATGAAAAGTGCCAATACCCCCCCTTTGGGTTCTAGGTGAAAATCTCACTCGGGACAAATCAAACAAAAATGTATCCAAGGTGTGTATTGTTGTTCATTTTCATCAAATAAACAAAATAAAACCCAGAATGTATCCTGAAAGACAATAAATGATCATAAAAGATGCTTCAGCCCAGGTGATAATAATGTTACTAAAAGAGCCCAAATTTCTAAAAATATTGCGAAAAACAATAATTTTCTGTTTTAGAGTGAATGTTTGAGGTGTTTATAAGGCATTAATTTCATTTTTAGAAAATTTAATTTTTCACATTTTTCCATGAAAAGTGCCTTTGGGTTCTAGGTGAAAATCTCACTCGACACATATCAATCAAAAATGTTTCCATGGTGTGTATTGTTGTTCATTTTCATCAAATTAACAAAATAAAACCCAGAATTAATCCTGAAAGACAAGAAATTAGCATAAATGTTGCTTCAGCGCAAGTGTTAATGTTACTAAAAGAGTCCAAATTTCTAAAAATAATGCGAAAAACAACAATCTTCTGTTTTAGAGTGAATGTTTGAGGTGTTTAGAAGGCATTTATTTCATTTTTAGAAAATTTAATTTTTCACATTTTTCCATGAAAAGTGCCAATACCCCCCCCTTTGGGTTCTAGGTGAAAATCTCACTCGACACAAATCAATCAAAAATGTTTCCAAGGTGTGTATTGTTGTTCATTTTCATCAAATAAACAAAATAAAACCCAGAATGAATCCTGAAAGACAATAAATGATCATAAAAGATGCTTCAGCCCAGGTGATAATAATGTTACTAAAAGAGCCCAAATTTCTAAAAATATTGCGAAAAACAATAATTTTCTGTTTTAGAGTGAATGTTTGAGGTGTTTATAAGGCATTAATTTCATTTTTAGAAAATTTAATTTTTCACATTTTTCCATGAAAAGTGCCTTTGGGTTCTAGGTGAAAATCTCACTCGACACATATCAATCAAAAATGTTTCCATGGTGTGTATTGTTGTTCATTTTCATCAAATAAACAAAATAAAACCCAGAATTAATCCTGAAAGACAAGAAATTAGCATAAATGTTGCTTCAGCCCAGGTGTTAATGTTACTAAAAGAGCCCAAATTTCTAAAAATATTGCGAAAAACAACAATCTTCTGTTTTAGAGTGAATGTTTGAGGTGTTTAGAAGGCATTTATTTCATTTTTAGGAAATTTAATTTTTCACATTTTTCCATGAAAAGTGCCAATACCCCCCCCCTTTGGGTTCTAGGTGAAAATCTCACTCGACACAAATCAATCAAAAATGTTTCCATGGTGTGTATTGTTGTTTAGTTTCATCAAATAAACAAAATAAAACCCAGAATTAATCCTGAAAGACAAGAAATGAGCATAAAAGATGCTTCAGCGCAAGTGTTAATGTTACTAAAAGTGCCCAAATTTCTAAAAATATTGCGAAAAACAACAATCTTCTGTTTTAGAGTGAATGTTTGAGGTGTTTAGAAGGCATTTATTTCTTTTTTAGAAAATTTAATTTTTTACATTTTTCCATGAAAAGTGCCAATACCCCCCCTTTTGGTTCTAGGTGAAAATCTCACTCGACACATATCAATCAAAAATGTTTCCATGGTGTGTATTGTTGTTCATTTTCATCAAATAAACAAAATAAAACCCAGAATTAATCCTGAAAGACAAGAAATTAGCATTAAAATTGCTTCAGCGCAAGTGTTAATGTTACTAAAAGAGTCCAAATTTCTAAAAATATTGCAAAAACAACAATCTTCTGTTTTAGAGTGAATGTTTGAGGTGTTTAGATGGCATTTATTTCATTTTTAGAAAATTTAATTTTTCACATTTTTCCATGAAAAGTGCCAAGTCCCCTTGGGTTCTAGGTGAAAATCTCACTCGACACAAATCAATCAAAAATGTTTCCATGGTGTGTATTGTTGTTCAGTTTCATCAAATAAACAAAATAAAACCCAGAATTAATCCTGAAAGACAAGAAATGAGCATAAAAGATGATTTTGCGCAAGTGTTAATGTTACTAAAAGAGCCGATATTTCTAAAAATATTGCGAAAAACAACAAACTTCTGTTTTAGAGTGAATGTTTGAGGTGTTAAGAAGGCATTTATTTCATTTTTAGAAAATTTAATTTTATACATTTTTTCATGAAAAGTGCCAATACCCCCCCCCTTTGGGTTCTAGGTGAAAATCTCACTCGACACAAATCAATCAAAAATGTTTCCAAGGTGTGTATTGTTGTTCATTTTCATCAAATAAACAAAATAAAACCCAGAATGAATCCTGAAAGACAATAAATGATCATAAAAGATGCTTCAGCCCAGGTGTTAATGTTACTAAAAAAGCCCAAATTTCTAAAAATATTGCGAAAAACAACAATCTTCTGTTTTAGAGTGAATGTTTGAGGTGTTTAGAAGGCATTTATTTCTTTTTTAGAAAATTTAATTTTTTACATTTTTCCATGAAAAGTGCCAATACCCCCCCTTTTGGTTCTAGGTGAAAATCTCACTCGACACATATCAATCAAAAATGTTTCCATGGTGTGTATTGTTGTTCATTTTCATCAAATAAACAAAATAAAACCCAGAATTAATCCTGAAAGACAAGAAATTAGCATTAAAATTGCTTCAGCGCAAGTGTTAATGTTACTAAAAGAGTCCAAATTTCTAAAAATATTGCAAAAACAACAATCTTCTGTTTTAGAGTGAATGTTTGAGGGTTTTAGATGGCATTTATTTCATTTTTAGAAAATTTAATTTTTCACATTTTTCCATGAAAAGTGCCAATACCCCCCCCTTTGGGTTCTAGGTGAAAATCTCACTCGACACAAATCAATCAAAAATGTTTCCATGGTGTGTATTGTTGTTCAGTTTCATCAAATAAACAAAATAAAACCCAGAATTAATCCTGAAAGACAAGAAATGAGCATAAAAGATGATTTTGCGCAAGTGTTAATGTTACTAAAAGAGCCGATATTTCTAAAAATATTGCGAAAAACAACAAACTTCTGTTTTAGAGTGAATGTTTGAGGTGTTAAGAAGGCATTTATTTCATTTTTAGAAAATTTAATTTTATACATTTTTTCATGAAAAGTGCCAATACCCCCCCCTTTGGGTTCTAGGTGAAAATCTCACTCGGGACAAATCAAACAAAAATGTATCCAAGGTGTGTATTGTTGTTCATTTTCATCAAATAAACAAAATAAAACCCAGAATGTATCCTGAAAGACAATAAATGATCATAAAAGATGCTTCAGCCCAGGTGATAATAATGTTACTAAAAGAGCCCAAATTTCTAAAAATATTGCGAAAAACAATAATTTTCTGTTTTAGAGTGAATGTTTGAGGTGTTTATAAGGCATTAATTTCATTTTTAGAAAATTTAATTTTTCACATTTTTCCATGAAAAGTGCCTTTGGGTTCTAGGTGAAAATCTCACTCGACACATATCAATCAAAAATGTTTCCATGGTGTGTATTGTTGTTCATTTTCATCAAATAAACAAAATAAAACCCAGAATTAATCCTGAAAGACAAGAAATTAGCATAAATGTTGCTTCAGCGCAAGTGTTAATGTTACTAAAAGAGTCCAAATTTCTAAAAATAATGCGAAAAACAACAATCTTCTGTTTTAGAGTGAATGTTTGAGGTGTTTAGAAGGCATTTATTTCATTTTTAGAAATTTAATTTTTCACATTTTTCCATGAAAAGTGCCAATACCCCCCCCTTTGGGTTCTAGGTGAAAATCTCACTCGACACAAATCAATCAAAAATGTTTCCAAGGTGTGTATTGTTGTTCATTTTCATCAAATAAACAAAATAAAACCCAGAATGAATCCTGAAAGACAATAAATGATCATAAAAGATGCTTCAGCCCAGGTGATAATAATGTTACTAAAAGAGCCCAAATTTCTAAAAATATTGCGAAAAACAATAATTTTCTGTTTTAGAGTGAATGTTTGAGGTGTTTATAAGGCATTAATTTCATTTTTAGAAAATTTAATTTTTCACATTTTTCCATGAAAAGTGCCTTTGGGTTCTAGGTGAAAATCTCACTCGACACATATCAATCAAAAATGTTTCCATGGTGTGTATTGTTGTTCATTTTCATCAAATAAACAAAATAAAACCCAGAATTAATCCTGAAAGACAAGAAATTAGCATAAATGTTGCTTCAGCGCAAGTGTTAATGTTACTAAAAGAGTCCAAATTTCTAAAAATAATGCGAAAAACAACAATCTTCTGTTTTAGAGTGAATGTTTGAGGTGTTTAGAAGGCATTTATTTCATTTTTAGAAAATTTAATTTTTCACATTTTTCCATGAAAATTGCCGATACCCCTTTGGGTTCTAGGTGAAAATCTCACTCGAAACAAATCAAACAAAAATGTATCAAAGGTGTGTATTGTTGTTCATTTTCATCAAATAAACAAAATAAAACCCAGAATGTATCCTGAAAGACAATAAATGATCATAAAAGATGCTTCAGCCCAGGTGTTAATGTTACTAAAAGAGCCCAAATTTCTAAAAATATTGCGAAAAACAACAATCTTCTGTTTTAGAGTGAATGTTTGAGGTGTTTAGAAGGCATTTATTTCATTTTTAGAAAATTTAATTTTTCACATTTTTCCATGAATAGTGCCAATACCCCCCCCCTTTCGGTTCTAGGCGAAAATCTCACTCGTCACATATCAATCAAAAATTTTTCCATGGTGTGTATTGTTGTTCATTTTCATCAAATAAACAAAATAAAACCCAGAATGCATCCTGAAAGACAATAAATGATCATAAAAGATGCTTCAGCCCAGGTGTTAATGTTACTAAACGAGCCCAAATTTCTAAAAATATTGCGAAAAACAACAATCTTCTGTTTTAGAGTGAATGTTTGAGGTGTTTAGAAGGCATTTATTTCATTTTTAGAAAATTTAATTTTTCACATTTTTCCATGAATAGTGCCAATACCCCCCCCTTTGGGTTCTAGGTGAAAATCTCACTCGACACAAATCAATCAAAAATGTTTCCATGGTGTGTATTATTGTTCAGTTTCATCAAATAAACAAAATAAAACCCAGAATTAATCCTGAAAGACAAGAAATGAGCATAATAGATGCTTCAGCGCAAGTGTTAATGTTACTAAAAGAGCCCAAATTTCTAAAAATATTGCGAAAAACAATAATTTTCTGTTTTAGAGTGAATGTTTGAGGTGTTTATAAGGCATTAATTTCATTTTTAGAAAATTTAATTTTTCACATTTTTCCATGAAAAGTGCCTTTGGGTTCTAGGTGAAAATCTCACTCGACACATATCAATCAAAAATGTTTCCAAGGTGTGTATTGTTGTTCATTTTCATCAAATAAACAAAATAAAACCCAGAATTAATCCTGAAAGACAAGAAATTAGCATAAATGTTGCTTCAGCGCAAGTGTTAATGTTACTAAAAGAGTCCAAATTTCTAAAAATAATGCGAAAAACAACAATCTTCTGTTTTAGAGTGAATGTTTGAGGTGTTTAGAAGGCATTTATTTCATTTTTAGAAAATTTAATTTTTCACATTTTTCCATGAAAAGTGCCAATACCTCCCATTTGGGTTCTAAGTGAAAATCTCACTCGACACATATCAATCAAAAATGTTTCCATGGTGTGTATGGTGTTCATTTTCATCAAATAAACAAAAATAAAACCAGAATTAATCCTGAAAGACCAGAAATTAGCATAAAAGTTGCTTCAGCGCAAGTGTTAATGTTACTAAACGAGCCCAAATTTCTAAAAATATTGCGAAAAACAACAATCTTCTGTTTTAGAGTGAATGTTTGAGGTGTTTAGAAGGCATTTATTTCATTTTTAGAAAATTTAATTTTTCACATTTTTCCATGAATAGTGCCAATACCCCCCCCTTTGGGTTCTAGGTGAAAATCTCACTCGACACAAATCAATCAAAAATGTTTCCATGGTGTGTATTATTGTTCAGTTTCATCAAATAAACAAAATAAAACCCAGAATTAATCCTGAAAGACAAGAAATGAGCATAATAGATGCTTCAGCGCAAGTGTTAATGTTACTAAAAGAGCCCAAATTTCTAAAAATATTGCGAAAAACAATAATTTTCTGTTTTAGAGTGAATGTTTGAGGTGTTTATAAGGCATTAATTTCATTTTTAGAAAATTTAATTTTTCACATTTTTCCATGAAAAGTGCCAATACCCCCCCTTTTGGTTCTAGGTGAAAATCTCACTCGACACATATCAATCAAAAATGTTTCCATGGTGTGTATTGTTGTTCATTTTCATCAAATAAACAAAATAAAACCCAGAATTAATCCTGAAAGACAAGAAATTAGCATTAAAATTGCTTCAGCGCAAGTGTTAATGTTACTAAAAGAGTCCAAATTTCTAAAAATATTGCAAAAACAACAATCTTCTGTTTTAGAGTGAATGTTTGAGGTGTTTAGAAGGCATTTATTTCATTTTTAGAAAATTTAATTTTTCACATTTTTCCATGAAAAGTGCCAATACCCCCCCCTTTGGGTTCTAGGTGAAAATCTCAATCGACACAAATCAAACAAAAATGTATCCAAGGTGTGTATTGTTGTTCATTTTCATCAAATAAACAAAATAAAACCCAGAATGCATCCTGAAAGACAATAAATGATCATAAAAGATGCTTCAGCCCAGGTGTTAATGTTACTAAACGAGCCCAAATTTCTAAAAATATTGCGAAAAACAACAATCTTCTGTTTTAGAGTGAATGTTTGAGGTGTTTAGAAGGCATTTATTTCATTTTTAGAAAATTTAATTTTTCACATTTTTCCATGAATAGTGCCAATACCCCCCCCTTTGGGTTCTAGGTGAAAATCTCACTCGACACAAATCAATCAAAAATGTTTCCATGGTGTGTATTATTGTTCAGTTTCATCAAATAAACAAAATAAAACCCAGAATTAATCCTGAAAGACAAGAAATGAGCATAATAGATGCTTCAGCGCAAGTGTTAATGTTACTAAAAGAGCCCAAATTTCTAAAAATATTGCGAAAAACAATAATTTTCTGTTTTAGAGTGAATGTTTGAGGTGTTTATAAGGCATTAATTTCATTTTTAGAAAATTTAATTTTTCACATTTTTCCATGAAAAGTGCCAATACCCCCCCTTTTGGTTCTAGGTGAAAATCTCACTCGACACATATCAATCAAAAATGTTTCCATGGTGTGTATTGTTGTTCAGTTTCATCAAATAAACAAAATAAAACCCAGAATTAATCCTGAAAGACAAGAAATTAGCATTAAAATTGCTTCAGCGCAAGTGTTAATGTTACTAAAAGAGTCCAAATTTCTAAAAATATTGCAAAAACAACAATCTTCTGTTTTAGAGTGAATGTTTGAGGTGTTTAGATGGCATTTATTTCATTTTTAGAAAATTTAATTTTTCACATTTTTCCATGAAAAGTGCCAATACCCCCCCCTTTGGGTTCTAGGTGAAAATCTCACTCGACACAAATCAATCAAAAATGTTTCCATGGTGTGTATTGTTGTTCAGTTTCATCAAATAAACAAAATAAAACCCAGAATTAATCCTGAAAGACAAGAAATGAGCATAAAAGATGATTTTGCGCAAGTGTTAATGTTACTAAAAGAGCCGATATTTCTAAAAATATTGCGAAAAACAACAAACTTCTGTTTTAGAGTGAATGTTTGAGGTGTTAAGAAGGCATTTATTTCATTTTTAGAAAATTTAATTTTATACATTTTTTCATGAAAAGTGCCAATACCCCCCCCTTTGGGTTCTAGGTGAAAATCTCACTCGGGACAAATCAAACAAAAATGTATCCAAGGTGTGTATTGTTGTTCATTTTCATCAAATAAACAAAATAAAACCCAGAATGTATCCTGAAAGACAATAAATGATCATAAAAGATGCTTCAGCCCAGGTGATAATAATGTTACTAAAAGAGCCCAAATTTCTAAAAATATTGCGAAAAACAATAATTTTCTGTTTTAGAGTGAATGTTTGAGGTGTTTATAAGGCATTAATTTCATTTTTAGAAAATTTAATTTTTCACATTTTTCCATGAAAAGTGCCTTTGGGTTCTAGGTGAAAATCTCACTCGACACATATCAATCAAAAATGTTTCCATGGTGTGTATTGTTGTTCATTTTCATCAAATAAACAAAATAAAACCCAGAATTAATCCTGAAAGACAAGAAATTAGCATAAATGTTGCTTCAGCGCAAGTGTTAATGTTACTAAAAGAGTCCAAATTTCTAAAAATAATGCGAAAAACAACAATCTTCTGTTTTAGAGTGAATGTTTGAGGTGTTTAGAAGGCATTTATTTCATTTTTAGAAAATTTAATTTTTCACATTTTTCCATGAAAAGTGCCAATACCCCCCCCTTTGGGTTCTAGGTGAAAATCTCACTCGACACAAATCAATCAAAAATGTTTCCAAGGTGTGTATTGTTGTTCATTTTCATCAAATAAACAAAATAAAACCCAGAATGAATCCTGAAAGACAATAAATGATCATAAAAGATGCTTCAGCCCAGGTGATAATAATGTTACTAAAAGAGCCCAAATTTCTAAAAATATTGCGAAAAACAACAATCTTCTGTTTTAGAGTGAATGTTTGAGGTGTTTAGAAGGCATTTATTTCATTTTTAGAAAATTTAATTTTTCACATTTTTCCATGAATAGTGCCAATACCCCCCCTTTGGGTTCTAGGTGAAAATCTCACTCGACACATATCAATCAAAAATTTTTCCATGGTGTGTATTGTTGTTCATTTTCATCAAATAAACAAAATAAAACCCAGAAAGAATCCTGAAAGACAATAAATGATCATAAAAGATGCTTCAGCCCAGGTGTTAATGTTACTAAACGAGCCCAAATTTCTAAAAATATTGCGAAAAACAACAATCTTCTGTTTAAGAGTGAATGTTTGAGGTGTTTAGAAGGCATTTATTTCATTTTTAGAAAATTTAATTTTTCACATTTTTCCATGAATAGTGCCAATACCCCCCCCTTTGGGTTCTATGTGAAAATCTCACTCGACACAAATCAATCAAAAATGTTTCCATGGTGTGTATTGTTGTTCATTTTCATCAAATAAACAAAATAAAACCCAGAATGTATCCTGAAAGACAATAAATGATCATAAAAGATGCTTCAGCGCAAGTGTTAATGTTACTAAAAGAGCCCAAATTTCTAAAAATATTGCGAAAAACAACAATCTTCTTTTTTAGAGTGAATGTTTGAGGTGTTTAGAAGGCATTTATTTCATTTTTAGAAAATTTAATTTTTCACATTTTTCCATGAAAAGTGCCAATACCTCCCATTTGGGTTCTAAGTGAAAATCTCACTCGACACATATCAATCAAAAATGTTTCCATGGTGTGTATGGTTGTTCATTTTCATCAAATAAACAAAATAAAAACCAGAATTAATCCTGAAAGACCAGAAATTAGCATAAAAGTTGCTTCAGCGCAAGTGTTAATGTTACTAAAAGAGTCCAAATTTCTAACAATATTGCGAAAAACAACAATCTTCTGTTTTAGAGTGAATGTTTGAGGTGTTTAGAAGGCATTTATTTCATTTTTAGAAAATTTAAATTTTACATTTTTCCATGAAAAGTGCCAATGCCCCCCCTTTGGGTTCTAGGTGAAAATCTCACTCGATACAAATCAAACAAAAAAGTTTCCAAGGTGTGTATTGTTGTTCATTTTCATCAAATAAACAAAATAAAACCCAGAAAGAATCCTGAAAGACAATAAATGATCATAAAAGATGCTTCAGCGCAAGTGTTAATGTTACTAAAAGAGTCCAAATTTCTAAAAATATTGCGAAAAACAACAATCTTCTGTTTTAGAGTGAATGTTTGAGGTGTTTAGAAGGCATTTATTTCATTTTTAGAAAATTTAATTTTTCACATTTTTCCATGAAAAGTGCCAATACCCCCCCCTTTGGGTTCTAGGTGAAAATCTCACTCGACACAAATCAATCAAAAATGTTTCCAAGGTGTGTAAGTTTGTTCATTTTCATCAAATAAACAAAATAAAACCCAGAATGAATCCTGAAAAACAATAAATGATCATAAAAGATGCTTCAGCCCAGGTGTTAATGTTACTAAAAAAGCCCAAATTTCTAAAAATATTGCGAAAAACAACAATCTTCTGTTTTAGAGTGAATGTTTGAGGTGTTTAGAAGGCATTTATTTCATTTTTAGAAAATTTAATTTTTTACATTTTTCCATGAAAAGTGCCGATACCCCCCCCTTTGGGTTCTAGGTGAAAATCTCACTCAACACAAATCAAACAAAAAAGTTTCCAAGGTGTGTATTGTTGTTCATTTTCATCAAATAAACAAAATAAAACCCAGAATTAATCCTGAAAGACAAGAAATTAGCATAAAAGTTAATTCAGCGCAAGTGTTAATGTTACTTAAAGAATCCAAATTTCTAAAAATATTGCGAAAAACAACAATCTTCTGTTTAAGAGTGAATGTTTGAGGTGTTTAGAAGGCATTTATTTCATTTTTAGAAAATTTAATTTTTCACATTTTTCCATGAATAGTGCCAATACCCCCCCCTTTGGGTTCTATGTGAAAATCTCACTCGACACAAATCAATCAAAAATGTTTCCATGGTGTGTATTGTTGTTCATTTTCATCAAATAAACAAAATAAAACCCAGAATGTATCCTGAAAGACAATAAATGATCATAAAAGATGCTTCAGCGCAAGTGTTAATGTTACTAAAAGAGCCCAAATTTCTAAAAATATTGCGAAAAACAACAATCTTCTTTTTTAGAGTGAATGTTTGAGGTGTTTAGAAGGCATTTATTTCATTTTTAGAAAATGTAATTTTTCACATTTTTCCATGAAAAGTGCCAATACCTCCCATTTGGGTTCTAAGTGAAAATCTCACTCGACACATATCAATCAAAAATGTTTCCATGGTGTGTATGGTTGTTCATTTTCATCAAATAAACAAAATAAAAACCAGAATTAATCCTGAAAGACCAGAAATTAGCATAAAAGTTGCTTCAGCGCAAGTGTTAATGTTACTAAAAGAGTCCAAATTTCTAACAATATTGCGAAAAACAACAATCTTCTGTTTTAGAGTGAATGTTTGAGGTGTTTAGAAGGCATTTATTTCATTTTTAGAAAATTTAAATTTTACATTTTTCCATGAAAAGTGCCAATGCCCCCCCTTTGGGTTCTAGGTGAAAATCTCACTCGATACAAATCAAACAAAAAAGTTTCCAAGGTGTGTATTGTTGTTCATTTTCATCAAATAAACAAAATAAAACCCAGAAAGAATCCTGAAAGACAATAAATGATCATAAAAGATGCTTCAGCGCAAGTGTTAATGTTACTAAAAGAGTCCAAATTTCTAAAAATATTGCGAAAAACAACAATCTTCTGTTTTAGAGTGAATGTTTGAGGTGTTTAGAAGGCATTTATTTCATTTTTAGAAAATTTAATTTTTCACATTTTTCCATGAAAAGTGCCAATACCCCCCCCTTTGGGTTCTAGGTGAAAATCTCACTCGACACAAATCAATCAAAAATGTTTCCAAGGTGTGTAAGTTTGTTCATTTTCATCAAATAAACAAAATAAAATCCAGAATGAATCCTGAAAAACAATAAATGATCATAAAAGATGCTTCAGCCCAGGTGTTAATGTTACTAAAAAAGCCCAAATTTCTAAAAATATTGCGAAAAACAACAATCTTCTGTTTTAGAGTGAATGTTTGAGGTGTTTAGAAGGCATTTATTTCATTTTTAGAAAATTTAATTTTTTACATTTTTCCATGAAAAGTGCCAATACCCCCCCTTTTGGTTCTAGGTGAAAATCTCACTCGACACATATCAATCAAAAATGTTTCCATGGTGTGTATTGTTGTTCATTTTCATCAAATAAACAAAATAAAACCCAGAATTAATCCTGAAAGACAAGAAATTAGCATTAAAGTTGCTTCAGCGCAAGTGTTAATGTTACTAAAAGAGTCCAAATTTCTAAAAATATTGCGAAAAACAACAATCTTCTGTTTTAGAGTGAATGTTTGAGGTGTTTAGAAGGCATTTATTTCATTTTTAGAAAATTTAATTTTTCACATTTTTCCATGAAAAGTGCCAATACCCCCCCCTTTGGGTTCTAGGTGAAAATCTCAATCGACACAAATCAAACAAAAATGTATCCAAGGTGTGTATTGTTGTTCATTTTCATCAAATAAACAAAATAAAACCCAGAATTAATCCTGAAAGACAAGAAATGAGCATAAAAGATGCTTCAGCGCAAGTGTTAATGTTACTAAAAGTGCCCAAATTTCTAAAAATATTGCGAAAAACAACAATCTTCTGTTTTAGAGTGAATGTTTGAGGTGTTTAGAAGGCATTTATTTCATTTTTAGAAAATTTAATTTTTTACATTTTTCCATGAAAAGTGCCGATACCCCCCCCTTTGGGTTCTAGGTGAAAATCTCACTCAACACAAATCAAACAAAAAAGTTTCCAAGGTGTGTATTGTTGTTCATTTTCATCAAATAAACAAAATAAAACCCAGAATTAATCCTGAAAGACAAGAAATTAGCATAAAAGTTAATTCAGCGCAAGTGTTAATGTTACTTAAAGAATCCAAATTTCTAACAGTATTGCGAAAAACAACAATCATCTGTTTTAGAGTGAATGTTTGAGGTGTTTAGAAGGCATTTATTTCATTTTTAGAAAATTTAATTTTTCACATTTTTCCATGAAAAGTGCCAATTCCCCCCCTTTGGGTTCTAGGTGAAAATCTCACTCGATACAAATCAAAAAAAAATGTATCCAAGGTGTGTATTGTTGTTCATTTTCATCAAATAAACAAAATACAACCCAGAACGAATCCTGAAAGAAAATAATTGATCATTAATGATGCTTCAGCCCAGGTGTTAATGTTACTAAAAGAGCCCAAATTTCTAAAAATATTGCGAAAAACAACAATCTTCTGTTTTAGAGTGAATGTTTGAGGTGTTTAGAAGGCATTTATTTCAGTATTAGAAAATTTAATTTTTCACATTTTTCCATGAAAAGTGCCAAAACCCCGCCTTTGGGTTCTAGGTGAAAATCTCACTCGACACAAATCAATCAAAAATGTTTCCATGGTGTGTATTGTTGTTTAGTTTCATCAAATAAACAAAATAAAACCCAGAATTAATCCAGAAAGACAAGAAATGAGCATAAAAGATGCTTCAGCGCAAGTGGTAATGTTACTAAAAGTGCCCAAATTTCTAAAAATATTGCGAATAACAACAATCTTCTGTTTTAGAGTGAATGTTTGAGGTGTTTAGAAGGCATTTATTTCATTTTTAGAAAATTTAATTTTTTACATTTTTCGATGAAAAGTGCCGATACCCCCCCCTTTGGGTTCTAGGTGAAAATCTCACTCGACACAAATCAAAAAAAAAGTTTCCAAGGTGTGTATTGTTGTTCATTTTCATCAAATAAACAAAATAAAACCCAGAATGTATCCTGAAAGACAATAAATGATCATAAAAGATGCTTCAGCCCAGGTGTTAATGTTACTAAACGAGCCCAAATTTCTAAAAATATTGCGAAAAACAACAATCTTCTGTTTTAGAGTGAATGTTTGAGGTGTTTAGAAGGCATTTATTTCATTTTTAGAAAATGTAATTTTTCACATTTTTCCATGAAAAGTGCCAATACCTCCCATTTGGGTTCTAGGTGAAAATCTCACTCGACACATATCAATCAAAAATGTTTCCATGGTGTGTATTGTTGTTCATTTTCATCAAATAAACAAAATAAAAACCAGAATTAATCCTGAAAGACAAGAAATTAGCATAAATGTTGCTTCAGCGCAAGTGTTAATGTTACTAAAAGAGTCTAAATTTCTAAAAATAATGCGAAAAACAACAATCTTCTGTTTTAGAGTGAATGTTTGAGGTGTTTAGAAGGCATTTATTTCATTTTTAGAAAATTTAATTTTTCACATTTTTCCATGAAAAGTGCCAATACCCCCCCCTTTGGGTTCTAGGTGAAAATCTCAATCGACACAAATCAAACAAAAATGTATCCAAGGTGTGTATTGTTGTTCATTTTCATCAAATAAACAAAATAAAACCCAGAATGAATCCTGAAAGACAACAAATGATCATAAAAGATGCTTCAGCCCAGGTGTTAATGTTACTAAAAGAGCCCAAATTTCTAAAAATATTGCGAAAAACAACAATCTTCTGTTTTAGAGTGAATGTTTGAGGTGTTTAGAAGGCATTTATTTCATTTTTAGAAAATTTAATTTTTCACATTTTTCCATGAATAGTGCCAATACCCCCCCCTTTGGGTTCTAGGTGAAAATCTCACTCGACACAAATCAATCAAAAATGTTTCCATGGTGTGTATTGTTGTTCAGTTTCATCAAATAAACAAAATAAAACCCAGAATTAATCCTGAAAGACAAGAAATGAGCATAAAAGATGCTTCAGCGAAAGTGTTAATGTTACTAAAAGAGCCCGAATTTCTAAAAATATTGCGAAAAACAACAATCTTCTGTTTTAGAGTGAATGTTTGAGGTGTTAAGAAGGCATTTGTTTCATTTTTAGAAAATTTAATTTTTCACATTTTTCCATGAATAGTGCCAATACCCCCCCCTTTGGGTTCTAGGTGAAAATCTCACTCGACACATATCAATCAAAAATTTTTCCATGGTGTGTATTGTTGTTCATTTTCATCAAATAAACAAAATAAAACCCAGAATGTATCCTGAAAGACAATAAATGATCATAAAAGATGCTTCAGCCCAGGTGTTAATGTTACTAAACGAGCCCAAATTTCTAAAAATATTGCGAAAAACAACAATCTTCTGTTTTAGAGTGAATGTTTGAGGTGTTTAGAAGGCATTTATTTCATTTTTAGAAAATTTAATTTTTCACATTTTTCCATGAAAAGTGCCAATACCCCCCCCTTTGGGTTCTAGGTGAAAATCTCAATCGACACAAATCAAACAAAAATGTATCCAAGGTGTGTATTGTTGTTCATTTTCATCAAATAAACAAAATAAAACCCAGAATGTATCCTGAAACACAATAAATGATCATAAAAGATGCTTCAGCCCAGGTGATAATAATGTTACTAAAAGAGCCCAAATTTCTAAAAATATTGCGAAAAACAATAATTTTCTGTTTTAGAGTGAATGTTTGAGGTGTTTATAAGGCATTAATTTCATTTTTAGAAAATTTAATTTTTCACATTTTTCCATGAAAAGTGCCTTTGGGTTCTAGGTGAAAATCTCACTCGACACATATCAATCAAAAATGTTTCCATGGTGTGTATTGTTGTTCATTTTCATCAAATAAACAAAATAAAACCCAGAATTAATCCTGAAAGACAAGAAATTAGCATAAATGTTGCTTCAGCGCAAGTGTTAATGTTACTAAAAGAGTCCAAATTTCTAAAAATAATGCGAAAAACAACAATCTTCTGTTTTAGAGTGAATGTTTGAGGTGTTTAGAAGGCATTTATTTCATTTTTAGAAAATTTAATTTTTCACATTTTTCCATGAAAATTGCCGATACC
This sequence comes from Hetaerina americana, assembly GCF_022747635.1. Lineage (NCBI taxonomy): Eukaryota > Metazoa > Arthropoda > Insecta > Odonata > Calopterygidae > Hetaerina > Hetaerina americana. The sequence continues at coordinate 22,753 of NW_027286110.1, forward strand.
CCTTTGGGTTCTAGGTGAAAATCTCACTCGAAACAAATCAAACAAAAATGTATCCAAGGTGTGTATTGTTGTTCATTTTCATCAAATAAACAAAATAAAACCCAGAATGTATCCTGAAAGACAATAAATGATCATAAAAGATGCTTCAGCCCAGGTGTTAATGTTACTAAAAGAGCCCAAATTTCTAAAAATATTGCGAAAAACAACAATCTTCTGTTTTAGAGTGAATGTTTGAGGTGTTTAGAAGGCATTTATTTCATTTTTAGAAAATTTAATTTTTCACATTTTTCCATGAATAGTGCCAATACCCCCCCCTTTCGGTTCTAGGCGAAAATCTCACTCGACACATATCAATCAAAAATTTTTCCATGGTGTGTATTGTTGTTCATTTTCATCAAATAAACAAAATAAAACCCAGAATGCATCCTGAAAGACAATAAATGATCATAAAAGATGCTTCAGCTCAGGTGTTAATGTTACTAAACGAGCCCAAATTTCTAAAAATATTGCGAAAAACAACAATCTTCTGTTTTAGAGTGAATGTTTGAGGTGTTTTGAAGGCATTTATTTCATTTTTAGAAAATTTAATTTTTCACATTTTTCCATGAAAAGTGCCTTTGTGTTCTAGGTGAAAATCTCACTCGACACATATCAATCAAAAATGTTTCCAAGGTGTGTATTGTTGTTCATTTTCATCAAATAAACAAAATAAAACCCAGAATTAATCCTGAAAGACAAGAAATTAGCATAAATGTTGCTTCAGCGCAAGTGTTAATGTTACTAAAAGAGTCCAAATTTCTAAAAATAATGCGAAAAACAACAATCTTCTGTTTTAGAGTGAATGTTTGAGGTGTTTAGAAGGCATTTATTTCATTTTTAGAAAATTTAATTTTTCACATTTTTCCATGAAAAGTGCCAATACCCCCCCCTTTGGGTTCTAGGTGAAAATCTCAATCGACACAAATCAAACAAAAATGTATCCAAGGTGTGTATTGTTGTTCATTTTCATCAAATAAACAAAATGAAACCCAGAATGAATCCTGAAAGACAATAAATGATCATAAAAGATGCTTCAGCCCAGGTGTTAATGTTACTAAAAGAGCCCAAATTTCTAAAAATATTGCGAAAAACAACAATCTTCTGTTTTAGAGTGAATGTTTGAGGTGTTTAGAAGGCATTTATTTCATTTTTAGAAAATTTAATTTTTCACATTTTTCCATGAATAGTGCCAATACCCCCCCCTTTGGGTTCTAGGTGAAAATCTTACTCGACACATATCAATCAAAAATTTTTCCATGGTGTGTATTGTTGTTCATTTTCATCAAATAAACAAAATAAAACCCAGAATGTATCCTGAAAGACAATAAATGATCATAAAAGATGCTTCAGCCCAGGTGTTAATGTTACTAAACGAGCCCAAATTTCTAAAAATATTGCGAAAAACAACAATCTTCTGTTTTAGAGTGAATGTTTGAGGTGTTTAGAAGGCATTTATTTCATTTTTAGAAAATTTAATTTTTCACATTTTTCCATGAAAAGTGCCTTTGGGTTCTAGGTGAAAATCTCACTCGACACATATCAATAAAAAATGTTTCCATGGTGTGTATTGTTTTTCATTTTCATCAAATAAACAAAATAAAACCCAGAATTAATCCTGAAAGACAAGAAATTAGCATAAATGTTGCTTCAGCGCAAGTGTTAATGTTACTAAAAGAGTCCAAATTTCTAAAAATAATGCGAAAAACAACAATCTTCTGTTTTAGAGTGAATGTTTGAGGTGTTTAGAAGGCATTTATTTCATTTTTAGAAAATTTAATTTTTCACATTTTTCCATGAAAAGTGCCAACACCCCCCTCTTTGGGTTCTAGGTGAAAATCTCACTCGACACAAATCAAACAAAAATGTATCGAAGGTGTGTATTGTTGTTCATTTTCATCAAATAAACAAAATAAAACCCAGAATGTATCCTGAAAGACAATAAATGATCATAAAAGATGCTTCAGCCCAGGTGATAATAATGTTACTAAAAGAGCCCAAATTTCTAAAAATATTGCGAAAAACAACAATCTTCTGTTTTAGAGTGAATGTTTGAGGTGTTTAGAAGGCATTTATTTCATTTTTAGAAAATTTAATTTTTCACATTTTTCCATGAATAGTGCCAATACCCCCCCTTTGGGTTCTAGGTGAAAATCTCACTCGACACATATCAATCAAAAATTTTTCCATGGTGTGTATTGTTGTTCATTTTCATCAAATAAACAAAATAAAACCCAGAATGTATCCTGAAAGACAATAAATGATCATAAAAGATGCTTCAGCCCAGGTGTTAATGTTACTAAACGAGCCCAAATTTCTAAAAATATTGCGAAAAACAACAATCTTCTGTTTTAGAGTGAATGTTTGAGGTGTTTAGAAGGCATTTATTTCATTTTTAGAAAATTTAATTTTTCACATTTTTCCATGAATAGTGCCAATACCCCCCCTTTGGGTTCTAGGTGAAAATCTCACTCGACACAAATCAATCAAAAATGTTTCCATGGTGTGTATTGTTGTTCATTTTCATCAAATAAACAAAATAAAACCCAGAATGTATCCTGAAAGACAATAAATGATCATAAAAGATGCTTCAGCGCAAGTGTTAATGTTACTAAAAGAGCCCAAATTTCTAAAAATATTGCGAAAAACAACAATCTTCTTTTTTAGAGTGAATGTTTGAGGTGTTTAGAAGGCATTTATTTCATTTTTAGAAAATGTAATTTTTCACATTTTTTCATGAAAAGTGCCAATACCTCCCATTTGGGTTCTAAGTGAAAATCTCACTCGACACATATCAATCAAAAATGTTTCCATGGTGTGTATGGTTGTTCATTTTCATCAAATAAACAAAATAAAAACCAGAATTAATCCTGAAAGACAAGAAATTAGCATAAAAGTTGCTTCAGCGCAAGTGTTAATGTTACTAAAAGAGTCCAAATTTCTAACAATATTGCGAAAAACAACAATCTTCTGTTTTAGAGTGAATGTTTGAGGTGTTTAGAAGGCATTTATTTCATTTTTAGAAAATTTAAATTTTACATTTTTCCATGAAAAGTGCCAATGCCCCCCCTTTGGGTTCTAGGTGAAAATCTCACTCGATACAAATCAAACAAAAAAGTTTCCAAGGTGTGTATTGTTGTTCATTTTCATCAAATAAACAAAATAAAACCCAGAAAGAATCCTGAAAGACAATAAATGATCATAAAAGATGCTTCAGCGCAAGTGTTAATGTTACTAAAAGAGTCCAAATTTCTAAAAATATTGCGAAAAACAACAATCTTCTGTTTTAGAGTGAATGTTTGAGGTGTTTAGAAGGCATTTATTTCATTTTCAGAAAATTTAATTTTTCACATTTTTCCATGAAAAGTGCCAATACCCCCCCCTTTGGGTTCTAGGTGAAAATCTCACTCGACACAAATCAATCAAAAATGTTTCCAAGGTGTGTAAGTTTGTTCATTTTCATCAAATAAACAAAATAAAACCCAGAATGAATCCTGAAAAACAATAAATGATCATAAAAGATGCTTCAGCCCAGGTGTTAATGTTACTAAAAAAGCCCAAATTTCTAAAAATATTGCGAAAAACAACAATCTTCTGTTTTAGAGTGAATGTTTGAGGTGTTTAGAAGGCATTTATTTCATTTTTAGAAAATTTAATTTTTTACATTTTTCCATGAAAAGTGCCAATACCCCCCCCTTTGGGTTCTAGGTGAAAATCTCACTCAACACATATCAATCAAAAATGTTTCCAAGGTGTGTATTGTTGTTCATTTTCTTCAAATAAACAAAATAAAACCCAGAATTAACCTGAAACACAAGAAATTAGCATAAAAGTTAATTCAGCGCAAGTGTTAATGTTACTAAAAGAGTCCAAATTTCTAACAATATTGCGAAAAACAACAATCATCTGTTTTAGAGTGAATGTTTGAGGTGTTTAGAAGGCATTTATTTCATTTTTAGAAAATTTAATTTTTCACATTTTTCCATGAAAAGTGCCAATTCCCCCCCTTTGGGTTCTAGGTGAAAATCTCACTCGATACAAATCAAAAAAAAATGTATCCAAGGTGTGTATTGTTGTTCATTTTCATCAAATAAACAAAATACAACCCAGAACGAATCCTGAAAGAAAATAATTGATCATTAATGATGCTTCAGCCCAGGTGTTAATGTTACTAAAAGAGCCCAAATTTCTAAAAATATTGCGAAAAACAACAATCTTCTGTTTTAGAGTGAATGTTTGAGGTGTTTAGAAGGCATTTATTTCAGGATTAGAAAATTTAATTTTTCACATTTTTCCATGAAAAGTGCCAAAACCCCGCCTTTTTGTTCTAGGTGAAAATCTCACTCGACACAAATCAATCAAAAATGTTTCCATGGTGTGTATTGTTGTTTAGTTTCATCAAATAAACAAAATAAAACCCAGAATTAATCCAGAAAGACAAGAAATGAGCATAAAAGATGCTTCAGCGCAAGTGTTAATGTTACTAAAAGTGCCCAAATTTCTAAAAATATTGCGAATAACAACAATCTTCTGTTTTAGAGTGAATGTTTGAGGTGTTTAGAAGGCAATTATTTCATTTTTATAAAATTTAATTTTTTACATTTTTCGATGAAAAGTGCCGATACCCCCCCCTTTGGGTTCTAGGTGAAAATCTCACTCGACACAAATCAAAAAAAAAGTTTCCAAGGTGTGTATTGTTGTTCATTTTCATCAAATAAACAAAATAAAACCCAGAATGTATCCTGAAAGACAATAAATGATCATAAAAGATGCTTCAGCCCAGGTGTTAATGTTACTAAACGAGCCCAAATTTCTAAAAATATTGCGAAAAACAACAATCTTCTGTTTTAGATTGAATGTTTGAGGTGTTTAGAAGGCATTTATTTCATTTTTAGAAAGTGTAATTTTTCACATTTTTCCATGAAAAGTGCCAATACCTCCCATTTGGGTTCTAGGTGAAAATCTCACTCGACACACATCAATCAAAAATGTTTCCATGGTGTGTATTGTTGTTCATTTTCATCAAATAAACAAAATAAAAACCAGAATTAATCCTGAAAGACAAGAAATTAGCATAAATGTTGCTTCAGCGCAAGTGTTAATGTTACTAAAAGAGTCTAAATTTCTAAAAATAATGCGAAAAACAACAATCTTCTGTTTTAGAGTGAATGTTTGAGGTGTTTAGAAGGCATTTATTTCATTTTTAGAAAATTTAATTTTTCACATTTTTCCATGAAAAGTGCCAATACCCCCCCCTTTGGGTTCTAGGTGAAAATCTCAATCGACACAAATCAAACAAAAATGTATCCAAGGTGTGTATTGTTGTTCATTTTCATCAAATAAACAAAATAAAACCCAGAATGAATCCTGAAAGACAATAAATGATCATAAAAGATGCTTCAGCCCAGGTGTTAATGTTACTAAAAGAGCCCAAATTTCTAAAAATATTGCGAAAAACAACAATCTTCTGTTTTAGAGTGAATGTTTGAGGTGTTTAGAAGGCATTTATTTCATTTTTAGAAAATTTAATTTTTCACATTTTTCCATGAATAGTGCCAATACCCCCCCCTTTGGGTTCTAGGTGAAAATCTCACTCGACACAAATCAATCAAAAATGTTTCCATGGTGTGTATTGTTGTTCAGTTTCATCAAATAAACAAAATAAAACCCAGAATTAATCCTGAAAGACAAGAAATGAGCATAAAAGATGCTTCAGCGAAAGTGTTAATGTTACTAAAAGAGCCCGAATTTCTAAAAATATTGCGAAAAACAACAATCTTCTGTTTTAGAGTGAATGTTTGAGGTGTTAAGAAGGTATTTGTTTCATTTTTAGAAAATTTAATTTTTCACATTTTTCCATGAATAGTGCCAATACCCCCCCCTTTGGGTTCTAGGTGAAAATCTCACTCGACACATATCAATCAAAAATTTTTCCATGGTGTGTATTGTTGTTCATTTTCATCAAATAAACAAAATAAAACCCAGAATGTATCCTGAAAGACAATAAATGATCATAAAAGATGCTTCAGCCCAGGTGTTAATGTTACTAAACGAGCCCAAATTTCTAAAAATATTGTGAAAAACAACAATCTTCTGTTTTAGAGTGAATGTTTGAGGTGTTTAGAAGGCATTTATTTCATTTTTAGAAAATTTAATTTTTCACATTTTTCCATGAAAAGTGCCAATACCCCCCCCTTTGGGTTCTAGGTGAAAATCTCAATCGACACAAATCAAACAAAAATGTATCCAAGGTGTGTATTGTTGTTCATTTTCATCAAATAAACAAAATAAAACCCAGAATGAATCCTGAAAGACAATAAATGATCATAAAAGATGCTTCAGCCCAGGTGTTAATGTTACTAAAAGAGCCCAAATTTCTAAAAATATTGCGAAAAACAAAAATCTTCTGTTTTAGAGTGAATGTTTGAGGTGTTTATAAGGCATTAATTTCATTTTTAGAAAATTTAATTTTTCACATTTTTCCATGAAAAGTGCCTTTGGGTTCTAGGTGAAAATCTCACTCGACACATATCAATCAAAAATGTTTCCAAGGTGTTTATTGTTGTTCATTTTCATCAAATAAACAAAATAAAACCCAGAATTAATCCTGAAAGACAAGAAATTAGCATAAATGTTGCTTCAGCGCAAGTGTTAATGTTACTAAAAGAGTCCAAATTTCTAAAAATAATGCGAAAAACAACAATCTTCTGTTTTAGAGTGAATGTTTGAGGTGTTTAGAAGGCATTTATTTCATTTTTAGAAAATTTAATTTTTCACATTTTTCCATGAAAAGTGCCAATACCCCCCCTTTGGGTTCTAGGTGAAAATCTCAATCGACACAAATCAAACAAAAATGTATCCAAGGTGTGTATTGTTGTTCATTTTCATCAAATAAACAAAATAAAACCCAGAATGAATCCTGAAAGACAATAAATGATCATAAAAGATGCTTCAGCCCAGGTGTTAATGTTACTAAAAGAGCCCAAATTTCTAAAAATATTGCGAAAAACAACAATCTTCTGTTTTAGAGTGAATGTTTGAGGTGTTTAGAAGGCTTTTATTTCATTTTTAGAAAATTTAATTTTTCACATTTTTCCATGAATAGTGCCAATACCCCCCCCTTTGGGTTCTAGGTGAAAATCTTACTCGACACATATCAATCAAAAATTTTTCCATGGTGTGTATTGTTGTTCATTTTCATCAAATAAACAAAATAAAACCCAGAATGTATCCTGAAAGACAATAAATGATCATAAAAGATGCTTCAGCCCAGGTGTTAATGTTACTAAACGAGCCCAAATTTCTAAAAATATTGCGAAAAACAACAATCTTCTGTTTTAGAGTGAATGTTTGAGGTGTTTAGAAGGCATTTATTTCATTTTTAGAAAATTTAATTTTTCACATTTTTCCATGAAAAGTGCCTTTGGGTTCTAGGTGAAAATCTCACTCGACACATATCAATCAAAAATGTTTCCATGGTGTGTATTGTTTTTCATTTTCATCAAATAAACAAAATAAAACCCAGAATTAATCCTGAAAGACAAGAAATTAGCATAAATGTTGCTTCAGCGCAAGTGTTAATGTTACTAAAAGAGTCCAAATTTCTAAAAATAATGCGAAAAACAACAATCTTCTGTTTTAGAGTGAATGTTTGAGGTGTTTAGAAGGCATTTATTTCATTTTTAGAAAATTTAATTTTTCACATTTTTCCATGAAAAGTGCCAATACCCCCCCCTTTGGGTTCTAGGTGAAAATCTCACTCGACACAAATCAAACAAAAATGTATCCAAGGTGTGTATTGTTGTTCATTTTCATCAAATAAACAAAATAAAACCCAGAATGTATCCTGAAAGACAATAAATGATCATAAAAGATGCTTCAGCCCAGGTGATAATAATGTTACTAAAAGAGCCCAAATTTCTAAAAATATTGCGAAAAACAACAATCTTCTGTTTTAGAGTGAATGCTTGAGGTGTTTAGAAGGCATTTATTTCATTTTTAGAAAATTTAATTTTTCACATTTTTCCATGAATAGTGCCAATACCCCCCCCTTTGGGTTCTAGGTGAAAATCTCACTCGACACATATCAATCAAAAATTTTTCCATGGTGTGTATTGTTGTTCATTTTCATCAAATAAACAAAATAAAACCCAGAATGTATCCTGAAAGACAATAAATGATCATAAAAGATGCTTCAGCCCAGGTGTTAATGTTACTAAACGAGCCCAAATTTCTAAAAATATTGCGAAAAACAACAATCTTCTGTTTTAGAGTGAATGTTTGAGGTGTTTAGAAGGCATTTATTTCATTTTTAGAAAATTTAATTTTTCACATTTTTCCATGAATAGTGCCAATACCCCCCCTTTGGGTTCTAGGTGAAAATCTCACTCGACATAAATCAATCAAAAATGTTTCCATGGTGTGTATTGTTGTTCATTTTCATCAAATAAACAAAATAAAACCCAGAATGTATCCTGAAAGACAATAAATGATCATAAAAGTTGCTTCAGCGCAAGTGTTAATGTTACTAAAAGAGCCCAAATTTCTAAAAATATTGCGAAAAACAACAATCTTCTTTTTTAGAGTGAATGTTTGAGGTGTTTAGAAGGCATTTATTTCATTTTTAGAAAATGTAATTTTTCACATTTTTCCATGAAAAGTGCCAATACCTCCCATTTGGGTTCTAAGTGAAAATCTCACTCGACACATATCAATCAAAAATGTTTCCATGGTGTGTATGGTTGTTCATTTTCATCAAATAAACAAAATAAAAACCAGAATTAATCCTGAAAGACAAGAAATTAGCATAAAAGTTGCTTCAGCGCAAGTGTTAATGTTACTAAAAGAGTCCAAATTTCTAACAATATTGCGAAAAACAACAATCTTCTGTTTTAGAGTGAATGTTTGAGGTGTTTAGAAGGCATTTATTTCATTTTTAGAAAATTTATATTTTACATTTTTCCATGAAAAGTGCCAATACCCCCCCCTTTGGGTTCTAGGTGAAAATCTCACTCGATACAAATCAAACAAAAAAGTTTCCAAGGTGTGTATTGTTGTTCATTTTCATCAAATAAACAAAATAAAACCCAGAAAGAATCCTGAAAGACAATAAATGATCATAAAAGATGCTTCAGCGCAGGTGTTAATGTTACTAAAAGAGTCCAAATTTCTAAAAATATTGCGAAAAACAACAATCTTCTGTTTTAGAGTGAATGTTTGAGGTGTTTAGAAGGCATTTATTTCATTTTTAGAAAATTTAATTTTTCACATTTTTCCATGAAAAGTGCCAATACCCCCCCCTTTGGGTTCTAGGTGAAAATCTCACTCGACACAAATCAATCAAAAATGTTTCCAAGGTGTGTAAGTTTGTTCATTTTCATCAAATAAACAAAATAAAACCCAGAATGAATCCTGAAAGACAATAAATGATCATAAAAGATGCTTTAGCCCAGGTGTTAATGTTACTAAAAAAGCCCAAATTTCTAAAAATATTGCGAAAAACAACAATCTTCTGTTTTAGAGTGAATGTTTGAGGTGTTTAGAAGGCATTTATTTCATTTTTAGAAAATTTAATTTTTTACATTTTTCCATGAAAAGTGCCAATACCCCCCCTTTTTGTTCTAGGTGAAAATCTCACTCGACACATATCAATCAAAAATGTTTCCATGGTGTGTATTGTTGTTCATTTTCATCAAATAAACAAAATAAAACCCAGAATTAATCCTGAAAGACAAGAAATTAGCATTAAAGTTGCTTCAGCGCAAGTGTTAATGTTACTAAAAGAGTCCAAATTTCTAAAAATATTGCGAAAAACAACAATCTTCTGTTTTAGAGTGAATGTTTGAGGTGTTTAGAAGGCATTTATTTCATTTTTAGAAAATTTAATTTTTCACATTTTTCCATGAAAAGTGCCAATACCCCCCCCTTTGGGTTCTAGGTGAAAATCTCAATCGACACAAATCAAACAAAAATGTATCCAAGGTGTGTATTGTTGTTCATTTTCATCAAATAAACAAAATAAAACCCAGAATTAATCCTGAAAGACAAGAAATGAGCATAAAAGATGCTTCAGCGCAAGTGTTAATGTTACTAAAAGTGCCCAAATTTCTAAAAATATTGCGAAAAACAACAATCTTCTGTTTTAGAGTGAATGTTTGAGGTGTTTAGAAGGCATTTATTTCATTTTTAGAAAATTTAATTTTTTTCATTTTTCCATGAAAAGTGCCGATACCCCCCCCCCCTTTGGGTTCTAGGTGAAAATCTCACTCAACACAAATCAAACAAAAAAGTTTCCAAGGTGTGTATTGTTGTTCATTTTCATCAAATAAACAAAATAAAACCCAGAATTAATCCTGAAAGACAAGAAATTAGCATAAAAGTTAATTCAGCGCAAGTGTTAATGTTACTAAAAAAGCCCAAATTTCTAAAAATATTGCGAAAAACAACAATCTTCTGTTTTAGAGTGAATGTTTGAGGTGTTTAGAAGGCATTTATTTCATTTTTAGAAAATTTAATTTTTTTGCATTTTTCCATGAAAAGTGCCAATACCCCCCCTTTTTGTTCTAGGTGAAAATCTCACTCGACACATATCAATCAAAAATGTTTCCATGGTGTGTATTGTTGTTCATTTTCATCAAATAAACAAAATAAAACCCAGAATTAATCCTGAAAGACAAGAAATTAGCATTAAAGTTGCTTCAGCACAAGTGTTAATGTTACTAAAAGAGTCCAAATTTCTAAAAATATTGCGAAAAACAACAATCTTCTGTTTTAGAGTGAATGTTTGAGGTGTTTAGAAGGCATTTATTTCATTTTTAGAAAATTTAATTTTTCACATTTTTCCATGAAAAGTGCCAATACCCCCCCCTTTGGGTTCTAGGTGAAAATCTCAATCGACACAAATCAAACAAAAATGTATCCAAGGTGTGTATTGTTGTTCATTTTCATCAAATAAACAAAATAAAACCCAGAATTAATCCTGAAAGACAAGAAATGAGCATAAAAGATGCTTCAGCGCAAGTGTTAATGTTACTAAAAGTGCCCAAATTTCTAAAAATATTGCGAAAAACAACAATCTTCTGTTTTAGAGTGAATGTTTGAGGTGTTTAGAAGGCATTTATTTCATTTTTAGAAAATTTAATTTTTTTCATTTTTCCATGAAAAGTGCCGATACCCCCCCCTTTGGGTTCTAGGTGAAAATCTCACTCAACACAAATCAAACAAAAAAGTTTCCAAGGTGTGTATTGTTGTTCATTTTCATCAAATAAACAAAATAAAACCCAGAATTAATCCTGAAAGACAAGAAATTAGCATAAAAGTTAATTCAGCGCAAGTGTTAATGTTACTAAAAGAGTCCAAATTTCTAAGAATATTGCGAAAAAAAACAATCATCTGTTTTAGAGTGAATGTTTGAGGTGTTTAGAAGGCATTTATTTCATTTTTAGAAAATTTAATTTTTCACATTTTTCCATGAAAAGTGCCAATACACCCCCCTTTGGGTTCTAGGTGAAAATCTCAATCGACACAAATCAAACAAAAATGTATCCAAGGTGTGTATTGTTGTTCATTTTCATCAAATAAACAAAATAAAACCCAGAATTAATCCTGAAAGACAAGAAATGAGCATAAAAGATGCTTCAGCGCAAGTGTTAATGTTACTAAAAGTGCCCAAATTTCTAAAAATATTGCGAAAAACAACAATCTTCTGTTTTAGAGTGAATGTTTGAGGTGTTTAGAAGGCATTTATTTCATTTTTAGAAAATTTAATTTTTTTCATTTTTCCATGAAAAGTGCCGATACCCCCCCCTTTGGGTTCTAGGTGAAAATCTCACTCAACACAAATCAAACAAAAAAGTTTCCAAGGTGTGTATTGTTGTTCATTTTCATCAAATAAACAAAATAAAACCCAGAATTAATCCTGAAAGACAAGAAATTAGCATAAAAGTTAATTCAGCGCAAGTGTTAATGTTACTAAAAGAGTCCAAATTTCTAAGAATATTGCGAAAAACAACAATCATCTGTTTTAGAGTGAATGTTTGAGGTGTTTAGAAGGCATTTATTTCATTTTTAGAAAATTTAATTTTTCACATTTTTCCATGAAAAGTGCCAATACCCCCCCTTTGGGTTCTAGGTGAAAATCTCACTCGATACAAATCAAAAAAAAATGTATCCAAGGTGTGTATTGTTGTTCATTTTCATCAAATAAACAAAATACAACCCAGAATGAATCCTGAAAGAAAATAATTGATCATTAATGATGCTTCAGCCCAGGTGTTAATGTTACTAAAAGAGCCCAAATTTCTAAAAATATTGCGAAAAACAACAATCTTCTGTTTTAGAGTGAATGTTTGAGGTGTTTAGAAGGCATTTATTTCAGTATTAGAAAATTTAATTTTTCACTTTTTTCCATGAAAAGTGCCAAAACCCCGCCTTTGGGTTCTAGGTGAAAATCTCACTCGACACAAATCAATCAAAAATGTTTCCATGGTGTGTATTGTTGTTTAGTTTCATCAAATAAACAAAATAAAACCCAGAATTAATCCTGAAAGACAAGAAATGAGCATAAAAGATGCTTCAGCGCAAGTGTTAATGTTACTAAAAGTGCCCAAATTTCTAAAAATATTGCGAATAACAACAATCTTCTGTTTTAGAGTGAATGTTTGAGGTGTTTAGAAGGCATTTATTTCATTTTTAGAAAATTTAATTTTTTACATTTTTCCATGAAAAGTGCCGATACCCCCCCCTTTGGGTTCTAGGTGAAAATCTCACTCGACACAAATCAAAAAAAAAGTTTCCAAGGTGTGTATTGTTGTTCATTTTCATCAAATAAACAAAATAAAACCCAGAATGTATCCTGAAAGACAATAAATGATCATAAAAGATGCTTCAGCCCAGGTGTTAATGTTACTAAACGATCCCAAATTTCTAAAAATATTGCGAAAAACAACAATCTTCTGTTTTAGAGTGAATGTTTGAGGTGTTTAGAAGGCATTTATTTCATTTTTAGAAAATGTAATTTTTCACATTTTTCCATGAAAAGTGCCAATACCTCCCATTTGGGTTCTAGGTAAAAATCTCACTCGACACATATCAATCAAAAATGTTTCCATGGTGTGTATTGTTGTTCATTTTCATCAAATAAACAAAATAAAACCCAGAATGTATCCTGAAAGACAATAAATGATCATAAAAGATGCTTCAGCACAAGTGTTAATGTTACTAAAAGAGCCCAAATTTCTAAAAATATTGCGAAAAACAACAATCTTCTTTTTTAGAGTGAATGTTTGAGGTGTTTAGAAGGCATTTATTTCATTTTTAGAAAATGTAATTTTTCACATTTTTCCATGAAAAGTGCCAATACCTCCCATTTGGGTTCTAGGTGAAAATCTCACTCGACACATATCAATCAAAAATGTTTCCATGGTGTGTATTGTTGTTCATTTTCATCAAATAAACAAAATAAAAACCAGAATTAATCCTGAAAGACAAGAAATTAGCATAAATGTTGCTTCAGCGCAAGTGTTAATGTTACTAAAAGAGTCCAAATTTCTAAAAATAATGCGAAAAACAACAATCTTCTGTTTTAGAGTGAATGTTTGAGGTGTTTAGAAGGCATTTATTTCATTTTTAGAAAATTTAATTTTTCACATTTTTCCATGAAAAGTGCCAAAACCCCCCCCTGTGGGTTCTAGGTGAAAATCTCAATCGACACAAATCAAACAAAAATGTATCCAAGGTGTGTATTGTTGATCATTTTCATCAAATAAACAAAATAAAACCCAGAATGAATCCTGAAAGACAATAAATGATCATAAAAGATGCTTCAGCCCAGGTGTTAATGTTACTTAAAGAGCCCAAATTTCTAAAAATATTGCGAAAAACAACAATCTTCTGTTTTAGAGTGAATGTTTGAGGTGTTTAGAAGGCATTTATTTCATTTTTAGAAAATTTAATTTTTCACATTTTTCCATGAATAGTGCCAATACCCCCCCCTTTGGGTTCTAGGTGAAAATCTCACTCGACACATATCAATGAAAAATTTTTCCATGGTGTGTATTGTTGTTCATTTTCATCAAATAAACAAAATAAAACCCAGAATTAATCCTGAAAGACAAGAAATTAGCATTAAAGTTGCTTCAGCGCAAGTGTTAATGTTACTAAAAGAGTCCAAATTTCTAAAAATATTGCGAAAAACAACAATCTTCTGTTTTAGAGTGAATGTTTGAGGTGTTTAGATGGCATTTATTTCATTTTTAGAAAATTTAATTTTTCACATTTTTCCATGAAAAGTGCCAATACCCCCCCCTTTGGGTTCTAGGTGAAAATCTCACTCGACACAAATCAATCAAAAATGTTTCCATGGTGTGTATTGTTGTTCAGTTTCATCAAATAAACAAAATAAAACCCAGAATTAATCCTGAAAGACAAGAAATGAGCATAAAAGATGCTTCAGCGCAAGTGTTAATGTTACTAAAAGAGCCCGAATTTCTAAAAATATTGCGAAAAACAACAATCTTCTGTTTTAGAGTGAATGTTTGAGGTGTTTAGAAGGCATTTGTTTCATTTTTAGAAAATTTAATTTTTCACATTTTTCCATGAATAGTGCCAATAACCCCCCCTTTGGGTTCTAGGTGAAAATCTCACTCGACACAAATCAATCAAAAATGTTTCCAAGGTGTGTAAGTTTGTTCATTTTCATCAAATAAACAAAATAAAACCCAGAATGAATCCTGAAAGACAATAAATGATCATAAAAGATGCTTCAGCCCAGGTGTTAATGTTACTAAAAAAGCCCAAATTTCTAAAAATATTGCGAAAAACAACAATCTTCTGTTTTAGAGTGAATGTTTGAGGTGTTTAGAAGGCATTTATTTCATTTTTAGAAAATTTAATTTTTTACAGTTTTCCATGAAAAGTGCCAATACCCCCCCTTTTGGTTCTAGGTGAAAATCTCACTCGACACATATCAATCAAAAATGTTTCCATGGTGTGTATTGTTGTTCATTTTCATCAAATAAACAAAATAAAACCCAGAATTAATCCTGAAAGACAAGAAATTAGCATTAAAGTTGCTTCAGCGCAAGTGTTAATGTTACTAAAAGAGTCCAAATTTCTAAAAATATTGCGAAAAACAACAATCTTCTGTTTTAGAGTGAATGTTTGAGGTGTTTAGAAGGCATTTATTTCATTTTTAGAAAATTTAATTTTTCACATTTTTCCATGAAAAGTGCCAATACCCCCCCCTTTGGGTTCTAGGTGAAAATCTCACTCGACACAAATCAAACAAAAATGTTTCCAAGGTGTGTATTGTTGTTCATTTTCATCAAATAAACAAAATAAAACCCAGAATTAATCCTGAAAGACAAGAAATTAGCATAAAAGTTAATTCAGCGCAAGTGTTAATGTTACTAAAAGAGTCCAAATTTCTAACAATATTGCGAAAAACAACAATCATCTGTTTTAGAGTGAATGTTTGAGGTGTTTAGAAGGCATTTATTTCATTTTTAGAAAATTTAATTTTTCACATTTTTCCATGAAAAGTGCCAATACCCCCCCTTTGGGTTCTAGGTGAAAATCTCACTCGATACAAATCAAAAAAAAATGTATCCAAGGTGTGTATTGTTGTTCATTTTCATCAAATAAACAAAATACAACCCAGAATGAATCCTGAAAGAAAATAATTGATCATTAATGATGCTTCAGCCCAGGTGTTAATGTTACTAAAAGATCCCAAATTTCTAAAAATATTGCGAAAAACAACAATCTTCTGTTTTAGAGTGAATGTTTGAGGTGTTTAGAAGGCATTTATTTCAGTATTAGAAAATTTAATTTTTCACATTTTTCCATGAAAAGTGCCAAAACCCCGCCTTTGGGTTCTAGGTGAAAATCTCACTCGACACAAATCAATCAAAAATGTTTCCATGGTGTGTATTGTTGTTTAGTTTCATCAAATAAACAAAATAAAACCCAGAATTAATCCTGAAAGACAAGAAATGAGCATAAAAGATGCTTCAGCGCAAGTGTTAATGTTACTAAAAGTGCCCAAATTTCTAAAAATATTGCGAATAACAACAATCTTCTGTTTTAGAGTGAATGTTTGAGGTGTTTAGAAGGCATTTATTTCATTTTAAGAAAATTTAATTTTTTACATTTTTCCATGAAAAGTGCCGATACCCCCCCCTTTGGGTTCTAGGTGAAAATCTCACTCGACACAAATCAAAAAAAAAGTTTCCAAGGTGTGTATTGTTGTTCATTTTCATCAAATAAACAAAATAAAACCCAGAATGTATCCTGAAAGACAATAAATGATCATAAAAGATGCTTCAGCCCTGGTGTTAATGTTACTAAACGATCCCAAATTTCTAAAAATATTGCGAAAAACAACAATCTTCTGTTTTAGAGTGAATGTTTGAGGTGTTTAGAAGGCATTTATTTCATTTTTAGAAAATTTAATTTTTCACATTTTTCCATGAATAGTGCCAATACCCCCCCTTTGGGTTCTAGGTGAAAATCTCACTCGACACAAATCAATCAAAAATGTTTCCATGGCGTGTATTGTTGTTCATTTTCATCAAATAAACAAAATAAAACCCAGAACGTATCCTGAAAGACAATAAATGATCATAAAAGATGCTTCAGCGCAAGTGTTAATGTTACTAAAAGAGCCCAAATTTCTAAAAATATTGCGAAAAACAACAATCTTCTTTTTTAGAGTGAATGTTTGAGGTGTTTAGAAGGCATTTATTTCATTTTTAGAAAATGTAATTTTTCACATTTTTCCATGAAAAGTGCCAATACCTCCCATTTGGGTTCTAGGTGAAAATCTCACTCGACACATATCAATCAAAAATGTTTCCATGGTGTGTATTGTTGTTCATTTTCATCAAATTAACAAAATAAAAACCAGAATTAATCCTGAAAGACAAGAAATTAGCATAAATGTTGCTTCAGCGCAAGTGTTAATGTTACTAAAAGAGTCCAAATTTCTAAAAATAATGCGAAAAACAACAATCTTCTGTTTTAGAGTGAATGTTTGAGGTGTTTAGAAGGCATTTATTTCATTTTTAGAAAATTTAATTTTTCACATTTTTCCATGAAAAGTGCCAATACCCCCCCCTTTGGGTTCTAGGTGAAAATCTCAATCGACACAAATCAAACAAAAATGTATCCAAGGTGTGTATTGTTGATCATTTTCATCAAATAAACAAAATAAAACCCAGAATGAATCCTGAAAGACAATAAATGATCATAAAAGGTGCTTCAGCCCAGGTGTTAATGTTACTAAAAGAGCCCAAATTTCTAAAAATATTGCGAAAAACAACAATCTTCTGTTTTAGAGTGAATGTTTGAGGTGTTTAGAAGGCATTTATTTCATTTTTAGAAAATTTAATTTTTCACATTTTTCCATGAAAAGTGCCAATACCCCCCCTTTGGGTTCTAGGTGAAAATCTCACTCGATACAAATCAAAAAAAAATGTATCCAAGGTGTGTATTGTTGTTCATTTTCATCAAATAAACAAAATACAACCCAGAATGAATCCTGAAAGAAAATAATTGATCATTAATGATGCTTCAGCCCAGGTGTTAATGTTACTAAAAGATCCCAAATTTCTAAAAATATTGCGAAAAACAACAATCTTCTGTTTTAGAGTGAATGTTTGAGGTGTTTAGAAGGCATTTATTTCAGTATTAGAAAATTTAATTTTTCACATTTTTCCATGAAAAGTGCCAAAACCCCGCCTTTGGGTTCTAGGTGAAAATCTCACTCGACACAAATCAATCAAAAATGTTTCCATGGTGTGTATTGTTGTTTAGTTTCATCAAATAAACAAAATAAAACCCAGAATTAATCCTGAAAGACAAGAAATGAGCATAAAAGATGCTTCAGCGCAAGTGTTAATGTTACTAAAAGTGCCCAAATTTCTAAAAATATTGCGAATAACAACAATCTTCTGTTTTAGAGTGAATGTTTGAGGTGTTTAGAAGGCATTTATTTCATTTTAAGAAAATTTAATTTTTTACATTTTTCCATGAAAAGTGCCGATACCCCCCCCTTTGGGTTCTAGGTGAAAATCTCACTCGACACAAATCAAAAAAAAAGTTTCCAAGGTGTGTATTGTTGTTCATTTTCATCAAATAAACAAAATAAAACCCAGAATGTATCCTGAAAGACAATAAATGATCATAAAAGATGCTTCAGCCCTGGTGTTAATGTTACTAAACGATCCCAAATTTCTAAAAATATTGCGAAAAACAACAATCTTCTGTTTTAGAGTGAATGTTTGAGGTGTTTAGAAGGCATTTATTTCATTTTTAGAAAATTTAATTTTTTCACATTTTTCCATGAATAGTGCCAATACCCCCCCTTTGGGTTCTAGGTGAAAATCTCACTCGACACAAATCAATCAAAAATGTTTCCATGGCGTGTATTGTTGTTCATTTTCATCAAATAAACAAAATAAAACCCAGAACGTATCCTGAAAGACAATAAATGATCATAAAAGATGCTT
>NW_027286111.1:0-41208 GCF_022747635.1 Hetaerina americana
ACTAATGACGATTAATGCAAAGTAAGTGAACAGCACACGATTTTAAATCTCTACCACACAGGAAGTGAAGTGAAGAGGAAGCCCGTTTTTCGAAAAACTGTCGACCACTGAATACTGGCGAAAAGGGCCCTTTATTACCGCCCTGGATGCCCCCCTCCATTTTCGGAATGTTTGAAAATTGCGCCCGACCTTTCCCGGGAAGCGGGGAGAGAGCTTGCAATACGTCTCGTGTGTCGCTCACAGAGATGGCACGACCTAGCGAAGGACTCCGCGTTGCAATTTACTGTCTCGCCTCCGGACTCCGGGGACGCAATTGCTCCGGCCGTCCTGCCCCCCGCGCCCCCCCAAAACTTTTCTTGCTGCAGGAAAACAAGGAAGCCTTCGGAAACACCCCCGCAGGACCCTACGCGAATTCTCCCCGACCAATGCCACCCCGCGGCGCCTACGCCAATCCTGCGCCCTCCGCCCCAAGTGCTCCGGGGTCGTCCCTACACATGTAAATATTGCAGAAAAGGGCTCCCTTATCGCTTCTCGGCCTTATGGCTAAGATCAAAGTGTAGTATCTGTTCTTATCAGCTTAATCCCCTTAACTTTCTTCTTTTTCGCCCGCCAAATTCAAATTTTTAAATGAACAGATCTACCGCTTTTGGACCTTTCTAGCCTCTCTGAGGAATCCCGGACGGGCCCCGACCAACGGTAAGCCCCCCGGGACACTCCCAGAGGGAAGGGGCAACAGGACACTAGGCGCCTGCTCTGCCCAGTAGCCCCTCTTTCGACCCCCGATGGCCCCACGGTCCATTGCCTCTTCAAGGCGGACCGTGGGACCCACCGCCCCCTCAGGGCTCCCCGGTCGCTCACGGACCGTTCCCCACGCCCACTTGGGGTGATAACCTCCCCGGGCTCGACGCCGGGCCCCTAAGGCCCGGCGCAGGCCCCCGCCCCCGGTGCACCGCCGGGTCCCTTCAGGACCGGTAGGCTGAGCACCGGACGTTCCCCGGCCCCCGGTGCACTGCCAGGTCCCCTCCGGACCGGTAGCTTGAGCACCGAGGCCCCCGGACCCCCTCAGGGCCCCCGGGAGCACCCTCCGTCGATCCCGTACGGATCGGCGCAGAGCGGGTGATTTGAACGGCGCGCGGTTTCCTTTTCGGCCGCGACGCCGGTCAAGCGACCGTTCGGCGCGCTTCACGCCCGATCGGTTCGATTGACCCCCTCCCCCCCGTCCGGTATTTGTGGAAGACTTCATCTTCCACAAAACCGTCATTTCAAAACCCCGGTAAATTCAAATTTCCTCCCGATCCCACCCATACGGGCCGAGAAGCGGGTTGAGCGCCTTCAGCGCCATCCCTCGGCGGCCGCCTGGACTTCATTCAGGTGGACGCCACGCGCTTAATTTAAATTTGTATTTTTGAAAATTTTCGTTCCGCAGTCCCTCAGACCGCGGAAAAGCCCTCCGTCGCCCCCCTTGGCCTTCAGCATTTATATCTTTTGAATTTTTTTGTGTCCTTAAAAGGACAATTTTCAAAACAACGTACCACGGTCCTTCAGGCCGTGGAATATCGTCCGCCAGGCCCCGTTTGTGCCATGACTTAACGCCCTCCCATGCCCCCACGTCCTCCCCGTAAAAACGGGGGGGCGGGGGCCGTTAGAAAAGCACCATCGCGTGCTAGTTCCTCCGCCCCCCCCTCCTCCTCTCGCACTCCGCGGAGGAGGAAAGTCGAGGCGTCAGAGCCCGACTCCTCCCCTCCCCATACACCACCGGACGGCGCGTCCGAAAGCGCTTCGGCGCGTAGGACGCGTCGCCCGCGGAAAATCATACACTATGGCTCCCCCGTTTCTTCTTCTTCTTCTTCTCCATCCGGCGTCCGAAAGCCTTCCCTTGAGACCTTCTCCCCGCTCTCGGACGTCACCTATTCTCCCCCCAAGTCCCGTTCTTCTTCCCCTCTCTCCCTCGACGACTTCACGACGCCTCCGGATTCTTCTTCGTCCAGACGTCCGGCGCTGGATTCTCCCCCCCCGATTCCCCCGACTGCCCCCGCCCCCCAAACGACTGACAGGGTCCCGGCGCTTCTCCTGACCGGCACCGCGGTGTCGGCCAGGAGAATCGACAATCAACTTGTGGTTTACTTTCCCGTGGCGGACACGTTAACCTGCACCGAGGTGGGATGCAGCATGTCCTTCCGCGCTACGGAGTGGACGGCGATGCGGAGAAGTCTCGTCCGGCACCTGATGGAGCAGCACGGCCACCGACTCACGTCGGTGAACGCCTGCTCCATCTGCGGTGGGACTATCGGCCGCAAGCCGTCCACTCATCCCTGCCTCAAAGGGGGGATACGTAAGGCTGCGGACGG
Source organism: Hetaerina americana (assembly GCF_022747635.1). Classification (NCBI taxonomy): domain Eukaryota; kingdom Metazoa; phylum Arthropoda; class Insecta; order Odonata; family Calopterygidae; genus Hetaerina; species Hetaerina americana. Next base: position 2,349 of record NW_027286111.1, read on the forward strand.
ACGTGTTGCACTCTCGCATCGGTGCGGGGCATGCGATTTCGCATGCGCTACCCGTCGCGGGCTTGCGAACCACATGGTGACCCACAAGAGACCTCCCCCCTTGATTGCCCCCCTTCAGGAGGCAATCGAGGAGACAGTTAGATGCACGACGCCGCCCAACGTGACCGAGGCGCAACCCTCCGATCCAGACGCAGCAGCAGACGCTCCGGCCGAAGACCTGGCGCCGGGGCAGCCTCCTGAAGTCGGTGACCTTAACGACACCGGGTCACCGCCGCCTGTGGACGCAGCAACATCGCCGCCGCCAGCTCCAGACGCAGCAGAAGGAGCACCACGACAGGTCGAGCCACCGATACAGCAGAAGGAGAAGCTGTGGCTCGACCGACTGGCCAGCACATCCGGCCAGTCATGGGAGGAGTTCGAGGTCGTGGTGCAGGATCTGGTGGCCACCACCCAGGCGGAGAGGAAGAGGGAGGCGAAACCTGCGGACGGAGGGGAAGCTCCTCGGCCACGAAACGTCGTGCACAGACAACCACCAAGACGCAGACAAGTAGCTGACTACGACGCGAAAAAGGCGTCGGACATACAGAAACTCTTCAGGAGTCATCCCAGGAGGGCAGTGGAGAGCATCCTGTCCGATAAGTCACCCTATTGCGACATTCCCGCGGAGGAGGTGGAAAAGCATTTCCGCCAAGTCTACGGGAATGTCGGGATGGGGGGCTTGGAGGACGAGGGTGACGACTCGGTCTACCGTCGCACGACGGAGACCGAGAAGAAACTGCTCCTCGAAAGGATCACTCCTGAGGAAGTGACGAGACGCATGTCTAGAACCAAGAACACCGCCCCGGGCCCCGATGGCCTCACCTACGGCGACCTGAGGGCGGTCGATAGACATGGACGAATTCTCTCTTTTATCTTCAACAGATGCCTGAAGGAGGCCAGGACACCGGCCGCGTGGAAGACCTCTCGGACTGTCCTCCTGCACAAAGGGGGGGACCGCCAGGACATCGGCAACTGGAGGCCCATAGCGCTTGGCAACACCATCGCCAAGCTGTACGCCGGGGTGCTTGCTGACCGCATACTATCTTGGGCGGTCAGCGGGAAGAAGATGCACCCGGCTCAAAAGGGCTTCCGGGAGTTCGAGGGGTGCCACGAGCACAATTTCACCCTTCAGGCAGCTGTTGACGAAATGAGACGCAGACGTTCCCGAATCGCACTGGCTTGGCTTGACCTACGGAACGCGTTCGGGTCCATCCCGCACCAACACCTCCAGAACACCCTGAGGAGGATGGACTTGCCTGAGGAGATGAGGAGGACCGTGGAGGAGTTGCAGAAGGGCTCCACGGTCGTGAAGACGACCAGCGGCGACACCGGCGTCATCGACATCTGCGCCGGTGTCAAGCAGGGGTGCCCGTTATCACCGACCATTTTCAACTTGGGAATGGAGCCGGTGATACGGGCGGTCGCTGGTGAGGCAGGCAAGTCCGGAGTCGTCGTCCAGGGGCAAAACATCGCCATCCTGGCCTACGCGGACGACTTGGTGCTGGTGGCCCGGGACCAGGAGCACCTGCAGCGCCTGCTGAACATCGCGGGAGAAGAGGCGACCGCTGCAGGTCTACAGTTCAAGCCAAGCAAGTGCGCAACGCTGGACCTCAACTTTGCAGCAAACCAGCCCGTGCAGCCGTCCCAACTCACCATCCAGGGGGCGGCCATTTCCAGCCTGAAGGACGGCGAAGCGTACCGGTACCTCGGGGTCCCGTTCGGGTTCCACGTGGACCAGACCCCCGAGGAGGACCTGGTGCGCTTGGGCGAGGACGTCAAGAAGATCGACGAGTCACTCCTCGCCCCGTGGCAGAAGATCGCCGCGACCAACATCTTCCTTCTGCCCAGGCTGGAATTCATCTTGCGGGCTGGTAATGTTAAAAAGAAAAACTTGACCGACATCGACAAGAGGCTGAAGGCCTGCGCAAAGGGCTGGCTCCATTTGCCCAAAAGGGCATCGCCTGAGATGGTCTTCATTGGCCATCAACACGGCGGCGCAGGTCTTCTCCCTCTTTCCGACTTGACTGACATATTGACCATCGTGCAGGGATATCGACTCCTCCATTCCCGTGACCCCAACGTGAGAGTGCTCGCCTGGGGTCGCCTGAAGGAGGTAGTGCGGAGGAAGCTGAGGAGACCGCCAACCACCGGTGATCTCGCAGAGTACCTTAGTGGTAGTCTGCGGGATGACTTTGGAAGGGAAAGCGGCGACTTCAGTTCCCTCTTCACGCAGGTTCGCTCCGCGTCACGCCGTATCGCCGCGCGCATAGGCTTGAGCTGGAGATGGTCGGACGAGCTAAGGGAGATGCAGATTTCGTTCCGGGACATGAATGACGGGGCTGAAGACCGCCCCCCCTTCATCAGGGTTCCTCCGAAGGCCGTAAGGCAACTGACGGGTGCCCTGAAGATCGCGGTGCGGCGCTACTACCTGAACAAGGTAAGCGCCAAGCCCGATCAAGGGAAAGTCATTCGTGCCTCGGCGAAATCTGAAGCCTCCAATCACTTCCTGGCAGGAGGGAGATACACCAGGTTTTGTGATTGGAGGTTCATCTTTAGGGCTCGGCTCGATCTGCTCCCGCTCAATGCCTGTCGCCGTTGGGAAACCAACGGGGACAAGCGGTGTCGGCGATGTGGCTACGCGGAGGAGACCCTGCCCCACGTCGTTAATCACTGCACGATGCACTCAAGGACGTGGCAGCATAGACATAATGCTGTCCAAGACCGACTACACAGGGCTCTGATTGGACGCCGGGGAAAAGGTGACGATGAAATCAGAGTCAACAAACAAGTACCTGGCACTGACTCGACTCTTAGACCAGACCTGGTTATAACTAACCAGGCCGACAAGACTGTGACATTGATCGACGTAGCAGTACCGTTCGAGAACAACGAGGGAGCTCTGCTGGCAGCCAGGACCGCGAAGGAGGAGAAGTACGCCGCCCTGGCAGAGACCATCCGCCAGCAGGGATACCGGTCATCGGTCGCCGCCATCGTCGTGGGAAGCCTGGGGACGTGGGACTCGCAGAACGACCCCGTCCTGAAGTCCCTGGGCCTACCTCGACGATTCTGCACCACCATGCGGCGACTGATGGTCAGCGACGTCATCCGCTGGACCCGGGACTGCTACGTCGAACACATCACGGGACATAGACAGTATGAAGACGGCTCCGGAGGCTGAAAAGGAAAGGACAAAAGTGAAGTCGTGTAAAATCATTTCCCCCCCTCTTTCCATACTTCTTCATTGTAAAACCTTTCTCTGTCCCCTTTCTCTTTTATTTACTCTATGAGCCATAGTGTATGAATGGCCACGCCGTGGTGTATAAACGGCCCCCCCCAAAAGTGTAAACCCTCCCCGTGAGAGACTTAAACATATAAAACATTTTATAAAAAAAAACACTCGTGCGAGAAGCCTATATTATTATAATATTTCCCCAAAATAAAGGGGCAAAAAGACTTGTTCCCCGGCTCCCTCATTTGGAGGGAGCCGGTCATGTATAAATTATATATTAATTATAAGTTGCTTAAAACTCTGTATGAAAGAATTTTCAAATAAACATTTTAAATCTGTTCTTATCAGCTTAATATCTGATACGTCCCGCATTGCGGGACCAGAATATTAATCTGATTTTTGGACATTGGCGGGGTACCCGGAGTTTACTCCATCCCTGCCGCGGGTTGGCCCGGCATTGCAGTACCGTCGGGATCGGCCCATCATTAAAAAGGTCCACTTAAAAGCTGATGAGAACAGATTGAAGCTTAAATTGATCCGCGAAAATTATTTATTTTCGCACTTGCAAATTTCAGGCGATCCGGCTGGAAAAATATTCGCGAAATTGCATTTTCGCGGAGAGAAGCGATTTTATTCCATGCGAGCGGAGCAAAAGTAATGTAATCCAAATTGAAGCAGCACAACGAAGTATTAAAAGGAATGAATTATTAAAAGGAGAGAAACTTGGGAAGAAAAAAAATCCCATCTGAAGAGAGTCGTCGTCACTTTAAAGTGTAAGTGTAACAATAAATACAATTTTGTGAAAATAATGCAATTATTTTTTCTGCTTTCAATGCAACGTCAACAACAACAACGTCTTGTCTCCTCAGTATTCCATCATTGGAGACGACGACAACTGTTGAAGAGAGGCGCCGGATCACGTTTCAAACTTTGGCGTGTGACGCCCCTTCCTTCCAGCTGTTTACCTCCCCCCCGAAGAGATGGCGCGCGCGCGCTCCCGGCAAGGAGCGTCATTCAAGACGACCCGACGCGAATCGACTCGCGGAAATAGGCGAGTTCCACTCTTTTACCTTAGTTTTTGAACACCAATCTTTCCACAGAATTTATGCGAAGATAATTCTTGTAAAAGGAGTGTGTGTTTGATGAAAAAAAATTGAACGGAAAAGAAACTCAATACATCGGAGGAAACGACCGATCGCGAGCACTCGGGAAAAATTGGAAAAATGTTTGCAAAAAAATTTTCAGAAATTTTTTGCGAATTTCGCGGAAATCGATGCCCATTTCCGCGATTTTTTCGAGAAAATGGAAAATATAAACAATGGAGAAATCTGGTTTTCCATCTTGTGTAATTGAAAGCGCCACTTTTTTACAGCCTTTTCGATTCCTATTCTCCGATTTGAAGAAAACCCTAATTTGTTTATATTTGAAGAAACCCTAATTTATGTATTTATTTATTTATAAGGAAAGCGTATTTTTACTAATGACGATTAATGCAAAGTAAGTGAACAGCACACGATTTTAAATCTCTACCACACAGGAAGTGAAGTGAAGAGGAAGCCCGTTTTTCGAAAAACTGTCGACCACTGAATACTGGCGAAAAGGGCCCTTTATTACCGCCCTGGATGCCCCCCTCCATTTTCGGAATGTTTGAAAATTGCGCCCGACCTTTCCCGGGAAGCGGGGAGAGAGCTTGCAATACGTCTCGTGTGTCGCTCACAGAGATGGCACGACCTAGCGAAGGACTCCGCGTTGCAATTTACTGTCTCGCCTCCGGACTCCGGGGACGCAATTGCTCCGGCCGTCCTGCCCCCCGCGCCCCCCCAAAACTTTTCTTGCTGCAGGAAAACAAGGAAGCCTTCGGAAACACCCCCGCAGGACCCTACGCGAATTCTCCCCGACCAATGCCACCCCGCGGCGCCTACGCCAATCCTGCGCCCTCCGCCCCAAGTGCTCCGGGGTCGTCCCTACACATGTAAATATTGCAGAAAAGGGCTCCCTTATCGCTTCTCGGCCTTATGGCTAAGATCAAAGTGTAGTATCTGTTCTTATCAGCTTAATCCCCTTAACTTTCTTCTTTTTCGCCCGCCAAATTCAAATTTTTAAATGAACAGATCTACCGCTTTTGGACCTTTCTAGCCTCTCTGAGGAATCCCGGACGGGCCCCGACCAACGGTAAGCCCCCCGGGACACTCCCAGAGGGAAGGGGCAACAGGACACTAGGCGCCTGCTCTGCCCAGTAGCCCCTCTTTCGACCCCCGATGGCCCCACGGTCCATTGCCTCTTCAAGGCGGACCGTGGGACCCACCGCCCCCTCAGGGCTCCCCGGTCGCTCACGGACCGTTCCCCACGCCCACTTGGGGTGATAACCTCCCCGGGCTCGACGCCGGGCCCCTAAGGCCCGGCGCAGGCCCCCGCCCCCGGTGCACCGCCGGGTCCCTTCAGGACCGGTAGGCTGAGCACCGGACGTTCCCCGGCCCCCGGTGCACTGCCAGGTCCCCTCCGGACCGGTAGCTTGAGCACCGAGGCCCCCGGACCCCCTCAGGGCCCCCGGGAGCACCCTCCGTCGATCCCGTACGGATCGGCGCAGAGCGGGTGATTTGAACGGCGCGCGGTTTCCTTTTCGGCCGCGACGCCGGTCAAGCGACCGTTCGGCGCGCTTCACGCCCGATCGGTTCGATTGACCCCCTCCCCCCCGTCCGGTATTTGTGGAAGACTTCATCTTCCACAAAACCGTCATTTCAAAACCCCGGTAAATTCAAATTTCCTCCCGATCCCACCCATACGGGCCGAGAAGCGGGTTGAGCGCCTTCAGCGCCATCCCTCGGCGGCCGCCTGGACTTCATTCAGGTGGACGCCACGCGCTTAATTTAAATTTGTATTTTTGAAAATTTTCGTTCCGCAGTCCCTCAGACCGCGGAAAAGCCCTCCGTCGCCCCCCTTGGCCTTCAGCATTTATATCTTTTGAATTTTTTTGTGTCCTTAAAAGGACAATTTTCAAAACAACGTACCACGGTCCTTCAGGCCGTGGAATATCGTCCGCCAGGCCCCGTTTGTGCCATGACTTAACGCCCTCCCATGCCCCCACGTCCTCCCCGTAAAAACGGGGGGGCGGGGGCCGTTAGAAAAGCACCATCGCGTGCTAGTTCCTCCGCCCCCCCCTCCTCCTCTCGCACTCCGCGGAGGAGGAAAGTCGAGGCGTCAGAGCCCGACTCCTCCCCTCCCCATACACCACCGGACGGCGCGTCCGAAAGCGCTTCGGCGCGTAGGACGCGTCGCCCGCGGAAAATCATACACTATGGCTCCCCCGTTTCTTCTTCTTCTTCTTCTCCATCCGGCGTCCGAAAGCCTTCCCTTGAGACCTTCTCCCCGCTCTCGGACGTCACCTATTCTCCCCCCAAGTCCCGTTCTTCTTCCCCTCTCTCCCTCGACGACTTCACGACGCCTCCGGATTCTTCTTCGTCCAGACGTCCGGCGCTGGATTCTCCCCCCCCGATTCCCCCGACTGCCCCCGCCCCCCAAACGACTGACAGGGTCCCGGCGCTTCTCCTGACCGGCACCGCGGTGTCGGCCAGGAGAATCGACAATCAACTTGTGGTTTACTTTCCCGTGGCGGACACGTTAACCTGCACCGAGGTGGGATGCAGCATGTCCTTCCGCGCTACGGAGTGGACGGCGATGCGGAGAAGTCTCGTCCGGCACCTGATGGAGCAGCACGGCCACCGACTCACGTCGGTGAACGCCTGCTCCATCTGCGGTGGGACTATCGGCCGCAAGCCGTCCACTCATCCCTGCCTCAAAGGGGGGATACGTAAGGCTGCGGACGGACGTGTTGCACTCTCGCATCGGTGCGGGGCATGCGATTTCGCATGCGCTACCCGTCGCGGGCTTGCGAACCACATGGTGACCCACAAGAGACCTCCCCCCTTGATTGCCCCCCTTCAGGAGGCAATCGAGGAGACAGTTAGATGCACGACGCCGCCCAACGTGACCGAGGCGCAACCCTCCGATCCAGACGCAGCAGCAGACGCTCCGGCCGAAGACCTGGCGCCGGGGCAGCCTCCTGAAGTCGGTGACCTTAACGACACCGGGTCACCGCCGCCTGTGGACGCAGCAACATCGCCGCCGCCAGCTCCAGACGCAGCAGAAGGAGCACCACGACAGGTCGAGCCACCGATACAGCAGAAGGAGAAGCTGTGGCTCGACCGACTGGCCAGCACATCCGGCCAGTCATGGGAGGAGTTCGAGGTCGTGGTGCAGGATCTGGTGGCCACCACCCAGGCGGAGAGGAAGAGGGAGGCGAAACCTGCGGACGGAGGGGAAGCTCCTCGGCCACGAAACGTCGTGCACAGACAACCACCAAGACGCAGACAAGTAGCTGACTACGACGCGAAAAAGGCGTCGGACATACAGAAACTCTTCAGGAGTCATCCCAGGAGGGCAGTGGAGAGCATCCTGTCCGATAAGTCACCCTATTGCGACATTCCCGCGGAGGAGGTGGAAAAGCATTTCCGCCAAGTCTACGGGAATGTCGGGATGGGGGGCTTGGAGGACGAGGGTGACGACTCGGTCTACCGTCGCACGACGGAGACCGAGAAGAAACTGCTCCTCGAAAGGATCACTCCTGAGGAAGTGACGAGACGCATGTCTAGAACCAAGAACACCGCCCCGGGCCCCGATGGCCTCACCTACGGCGACCTGAGGGCGGTCGATAGACATGGACGAATTCTCTCTTTTATCTTCAACAGATGCCTGAAGGAGGCCAGGACACCGGCCGCGTGGAAGACCTCTCGGACTGTCCTCCTGCACAAAGGGGGGGACCGCCAGGACATCGGCAACTGGAGGCCCATAGCGCTTGGCAACACCATCGCCAAGCTGTACGCCGGGGTGCTTGCTGACCGCATACTATCTTGGGCGGTCAGCGGGAAGAAGATGCACCCGGCTCAAAAGGGCTTCCGGGAGTTCGAGGGGTGCCACGAGCACAATTTCACCCTTCAGGCAGCTGTTGACGAAATGAGACGCAGACGTTCCCGAATCGCACTGGCTTGGCTTGACCTACGGAACGCGTTCGGGTCCATCCCGCACCAACACCTCCAGAACACCCTGAGGAGGATGGACTTGCCTGAGGAGATGAGGAGGACCGTGGAGGAGTTGCAGAAGGGCTCCACGGTCGTGAAGACGACCAGCGGCGACACCGGCGTCATCGACATCTGCGCCGGTGTCAAGCAGGGGTGCCCGTTATCACCGACCATTTTCAACTTGGGAATGGAGCCGGTGATACGGGCGGTCGCTGGTGAGGCAGGCAAGTCCGGAGTCGTCGTCCAGGGGCAAAACATCGCCATCCTGGCCTACGCGGACGACTTGGTGCTGGTGGCCCGGGACCAGGAGCACCTGCAGCGCCTGCTGAACATCGCGGGAGAAGAGGCGACCGCTGCAGGTCTACAGTTCAAGCCAAGCAAGTGCGCAACGCTGGACCTCAACTTTGCAGCAAACCAGCCCGTGCAGCCGTCCCAACTCACCATCCAGGGGGCGGCCATTTCCAGCCTGAAGGACGGCGAAGCGTACCGGTACCTCGGGGTCCCGTTCGGGTTCCACGTGGACCAGACCCCCGAGGAGGACCTGGTGCGCTTGGGCGAGGACGTCAAGAAGATCGACGAGTCACTCCTCGCCCCGTGGCAGAAGATCGCCGCGACCAACATCTTCCTTCTGCCCAGGCTGGAATTCATCTTGCGGGCTGGTAATGTTAAAAAGAAAAACTTGACCGACATCGACAAGAGGCTGAAGGCCTGCGCAAAGGGCTGGCTCCATTTGCCCAAAAGGGCATCGCCTGAGATGGTCTTCATTGGCCATCAACACGGCGGCGCAGGTCTTCTCCCTCTTTCCGACTTGACTGACATATTGACCATCGTGCAGGGATATCGACTCCTCCATTCCCGTGACCCCAACGTGAGAGTGCTCGCCTGGGGTCGCCTGAAGGAGGTAGTGCGGAGGAAGCTGAGGAGACCGCCAACCACCGGTGATCTCGCAGAGTACCTTAGTGGTAGTCTGCGGGATGACTTTGGAAGGGAAAGCGGCGACTTCAGTTCCCTCTTCACGCAGGTTCGCTCCGCGTCACGCCGTATCGCCGCGCGCATAGGCTTGAGCTGGAGATGGTCGGACGAGCTAAGGGAGATGCAGATTTCGTTCCGGGACATGAATGACGGGGCTGAAGACCGCCCCCCCTTCATCAGGGTTCCTCCGAAGGCCGTAAGGCAACTGACGGGTGCCCTGAAGATCGCGGTGCGGCGCTACTACCTGAACAAGGTAAGCGCCAAGCCCGATCAAGGGAAAGTCATTCGTGCCTCGGCGAAATCTGAAGCCTCCAATCACTTCCTGGCAGGAGGGAGATACACCAGGTTTTGTGATTGGAGGTTCATCTTTAGGGCTCGGCTCGATCTGCTCCCGCTCAATGCCTGTCGCCGTTGGGAAACCAACGGGGACAAGCGGTGTCGGCGATGTGGCTACGCGGAGGAGACCCTGCCCCACGTCGTTAATCACTGCACGATGCACTCAAGGACGTGGCAGCATAGACATAATGCTGTCCAAGACCGACTACACAGGGCTCTGATTGGACGCCGGGGAAAAGGTGACGATGAAATCAGAGTCAACAAACAAGTACCTGGCACTGACTCGACTCTTAGACCAGACCTGGTTATAACTAACCAGGCCGACAAGACTGTGACATTGATCGACGTAGCAGTACCGTTCGAGAACAACGAGGGAGCTCTGCTGGCAGCCAGGACCGCGAAGGAGGAGAAGTACGCCGCCCTGGCAGAGACCATCCGCCAGCAGGGATACCGGTCATCGGTCGCCGCCATCGTCGTGGGAAGCCTGGGGACGTGGGACTCGCAGAACGACCCCGTCCTGAAGTCCCTGGGCCTACCTCGACGATTCTGCACCACCATGCGGCGACTGATGGTCAGCGACGTCATCCGCTGGACCCGGGACTGCTACGTCGAACACATCACGGGACATAGACAGTATGAAGACGGCTCCGGAGGCTGAAAAGGAAAGGACAAAAGTGAAGTCGTGTAAAATCATTTCCCCCCCTCTTTCCATACTTCTTCATTGTAAAACCTTTCTCTGTCCCCTTTCTCTTTTATTTACTCTATGAGCCATAGTGTATGAATGGCCACGCCGTGGTGTATAAACGGCCCCCCCCAAAAGTGTAAACCCTCCCCGTGAGAGACTTAAACATATAAAACATTTTATAAAAAAAAACACTCGTGCGAGAAGCCTATATTATTATAATATTTCCCCAAAATAAAGGGGCAAAAAGACTTGTTCCCCGGCTCCCTCATTTGGAGGGAGCCGGTCATGTATAAATTATATATTAATTATAAGTTGCTTAAAACTCTGTATGAAAGAATTTTCAAATAAACATTTTAAATCTGTTCTTATCAGCTTAATATCTGATACGTCCCGCATTGCGGGACCAGAATATTAATCTGATTTTTGGACATTGGCGGGGTACCCGGAGTTTACTCCATCCCTGCCGCGGGTTGGCCCGGCATTGCAGTACCGTCGGGATCGGCCCATCATTAAAAAGGTCCACTTAAAAGCTGATGAGAACAGATTGAAGCTTAAATTGATCCGCGAAAATTATTTATTTTCGCACTTGCAAATTTCAGGCGATCCGGCTGGAAAAATATTCGCGAAATTGCATTTTCGCGGAGAGAAGCGATTTTATTCCATGCGAGCGGAGCAAAAGTAATGTAATCCAAATTGAAGCAGCACAACGAAGTATTAAAAGGAATGAATTATTAAAAGGAGAGAAACTTGGGAAGAAAAAAAATCCCATCTGAAGAGAGTCGTCGTCACTTTAAAGTGTAAGTGTAACAATAAATACAATTTTGTGAAAATAATGCAATTATTTTTTCTGCTTTCAATGCAACGTCAACAACAACAACGTCTTGTCTCCTCAGTATTCCATCATTGGAGACGACGACAACTGTTGAAGAGAGGCGCCGGATCACGTTTCAAACTTTGGCGTGTGACGCCCCTTCCTTCCAGCTGTTTACCTCCCCCCCGAAGAGATGGCGCGCGCGCGCTCCCGGCAAGGAGCGTCATTCAAGACGACCCGACGCGAATCGACTCGCGGAAATAGGCGAGTTCCACTCTTTTACCTTAGTTTTTGAACACCAATCTTTCCACAGAATTTATGCGAAGATAATTCTTGTAAAAGGAGTGTGTGTTTGATGAAAAAAAATTGAACGGAAAAGAAACTCAATACATCGGAGGAAACGACCGATCGCGAGCACTCGGGAAAAATTGGAAAAATGTTTGCAAAAAAATTTTCAGAAATTTTTTGCGAATTTCGCGGAAATCGATGCCCATTTCCGCGATTTTTTCGAGAAAATGGAAAATATAAACAATGGAGAAATCTGGTTTTCCATCTTGTGTAATTGAAAGCGCCACTTTTTTACAGCCTTTTCGATTCCTATTCTCCGATTTGAAGAAAACCCTAATTTGTTTATATTTGAAGAAACCCTAATTTATGTATTTATTTATTTATAAGGAAAGCGTATTTTTACTAATGACGATTAATGCAAAGTAAGTGAACAGCACACGATTTTAAATCTCTACCACACAGGAAGTGAAGTGAAGAGGAAGCCCGTTTTTCGAAAAACTGTCGACCACTGAATACTGGCGAAAAGGGCCCTTTATTACCGCCCTGGATGCCCCCCTCCATTTTCGGAATGTTTGAAAATTGCGCCCGACCTTTCCCGGGAAGCGGGGAGAGAGCTTGCAATACGTCTCGTGTGTCGCTCACAGAGATGGCACGACCTAGCGAAGGACTCCGCGTTGCAATTTACTGTCTCGCCTCCGGACTCCGGGGACGCAATTGCTCCGGCCGTCCTGCCCCCCGCGCCCCCCCAAAACTTTTCTTGCTGCAGGAAAACAAGGAAGCCTTCGGAAACACCCCCGCAGGACCCTACGCGAATTCTCCCCGACCAATGCCACCCCGCGGCGCCTACGCCAATCCTGCGCCCTCCGCCCCAAGTGCTCCGGGGTCGTCCCTACACATGTAAATATTGCAGAAAAGGGCTCCCTTATCGCTTCTCGGCCTTATGGCTAAGATCAAAGTGTAGTATCTGTTCTTATCAGCTTAATCCCCTTAACTTTCTTCTTTTTCGCCCGCCAAATTCAAATTTTTAAATGAACAGATCTACCGCTTTTGGACCTTTCTAGCCTCTCTGAGGAATCCCGGACGGGCCCCGACCAACGGTAAGCCCCCCGGGACACTCCCAGAGGGAAGGGGCAACAGGACACTAGGCGCCTGCTCTGCCCAGTAGCCCCTCTTTCGACCCCCGATGGCCCCACGGTCCATTGCCTCTTCAAGGCGGACCGTGGGACCCACCGCCCCCTCAGGGCTCCCCGGTCGCTCACGGACCGTTCCCCACGCCCACTTGGGGTGATAACCTCCCCGGGCTCGACGCCGGGCCCCTAAGGCCCGGCGCAGGCCCCCGCCCCCGGTGCACCGCCGGGTCCCTTCAGGACCGGTAGGCTGAGCACCGGACGTTCCCCGGCCCCCGGTGCACTGCCAGGTCCCCTCCGGACCGGTAGCTTGAGCACCGAGGCCCCCGGACCCCCTCAGGGCCCCCGGGAGCACCCTCCGTCGATCCCGTACGGATCGGCGCAGAGCGGGTGATTTGAACGGCGCGCGGTTTCCTTTTCGGCCGCGACGCCGGTCAAGCGACCGTTCGGCGCGCTTCACGCCCGATCGGTTCGATTGACCCCCTCCCCCCCGTCCGGTATTTGTGGAAGACTTCATCTTCCACAAAACCGTCATTTCAAAACCCCGGTAAATTCAAATTTCCTCCCGATCCCACCCATACGGGCCGAGAAGCGGGTTGAGCGCCTTCAGCGCCATCCCTCGGCGGCCGCCTGGACTTCATTCAGGTGGACGCCACGCGCTTAATTTAAATTTGTATTTTTGAAAATTTTCGTTCCGCAGTCCCTCAGACCGCGGAAAAGCCCTCCGTCGCCCCCCTTGGCCTTCAGCATTTATATCTTTTGAATTTTTTTGTGTCCTTAAAAGGACAATTTTCAAAACAACGTTCCACGGTCCTTCAGGCCGTGGAATATCGTCCGCCAGGCCCCGTTTGTGCCATGACTTAACGCCCTCCCATGCCCCCACGTCCTCCCCGTAAAAACGGGGGGGCGGGGGCCGTTAGAAAAGCACCATCGCGTGCTAGTTCCTCCGCCCCCCCCTCCTCCTCTCGCACTCCGCGGAGGAGGAAAGTCGAGGCGTCAGAGCCCGACTCCTCCCCTCCCCATACACCACCGGACGGCGCGTCCGAAAGCGCTTCGGCGCGTAGGACGCGTCGCCCGCGGAAAATCATACACTATGGCTCCCCCGTTTCTTCTTCTTCTTCTTCTCCATCCGGCGTCCGAAAGCCTTCCCTTGAGACCTTCTCCCCGCTCTCGGACGTCACCTATTCTCCCCCCAAGTCCCGTTCTTCTTCCCCTCTCTCCCTCGACGACTTCACGACGCCTCCGGATTCTTCTTCGTCCAGACGTCCGGCGCTGGATTCTCCCCCCCCGATTCCCCCGACTGCCCCCGCCCCCCAAACGACTGACAGGGTCCCGGCGCTTCTCCTGACCGGCACCGCGGTGTCGGCCAGGAGAATCGACAATCAACTTGTGGTTTACTTTCCCGTGGCGGATACGTTAACCTGCACCGAGGTGGGATGCAGCATGTCCTTCCGCGCTACGGAGTGGACGGCGATGCGGAGAAGTCTCGTCCGGCACCTGATGGAGCAGCACGGCCACCGACTCACGTCGGTGAACGCCTGCTCCATCTGCGGTGGGACTATCGGCCGCAAGCCGTCCACTCATCCCTGCCTCAAAGGGGGGATACGTAAGGCTGCGGACGGACGTGTTGCACTCTCGCATCGGTGCGGGGCATGCGATTTCGCATGCGCTACCCGTCGCGGGCTTGCGAACCACATGGTGACCCACAAGAGACCTCCCCCCTTGATTGCCCCCCTTCAGGAGGCAATCGAGGAGACAGTTAGATGCACGACGCCGCCCAACGTGACCGAGGCGCAACCCTCCGATCCAGACGCAGCAGCAGACGCTCCGGCCGAAGACCTGGCGCCGGGGCAGCCTCCTGAAGTCGGTGACCTTAACGACACCGGGTCACCGCCGCCTGTGGACGCAGCAACATCGCCGCCGCCAGCTCCAGACGCAGCAGAAGGAGCACCACGACAGGTCGAGCCACCGATACAGCAGAAGGAGAAGCTGTGGCTCGACCGACTGGCCAGCACATCCGGCCAGTCATGGGAGGAGTTCGAGGTCGTGGTGCAGGATCTGGTGGCCACCACCCAGGCGGAGAGGAAGAGGGAGGCGAAACCTGCGGACGGAGGGGAAGCTCCTCGGCCACGAAACGTCGTGCACAGACAACCACCAAGACGCAGACAAGTAGCTGACTACGACGCGAAAAAGGCGTCGGACATACAGAAACTCTTCAGGAGTCATCCCAGGAGGGCAGTGGAGAGCATCCTGTCCGATAAGTCACCCTATTGCGACATTCCCGCGGAGGAGGTGGAAAAGCATTTCCGCCAAGTCTACGGGAATGTCGGGATGGGGGGCTTGGAGGACGAGGGTGACGACTCGGTCTACCGTCGCACGACGGAGACCGAGAAGAAACTGCTCCTCGAAAGGATCACTCCTGAGGAAGTGACGAGACGCATGTCTAGAACCAAGAACACCGCCCCGGGCCCCGATGGCCTCACCTACGGCGACCTGAGGGCGGTCGATAGACATGGACGAATTCTCTCTTTTATCTTCAACAGATGCCTGAAGGAGGCCAGGACACCGGCCGCGTGGAAGACCTCTCGGACTGTCCTCCTGCACAAAGGGGGGGACCGCCAGGACATCGGCAACTGGAGGCCCATAGCGCTTGGCAACACCATCGCCAAGCTGTACGCCGGGGTGCTTGCTGACCGCATACTATCTTGGGCGGTCAGCGGGAAGAAGATGCACCCGGCTCAAAAGGGCTTCCGGGAGTTCGAGGGGTGCCACGAGCACAATTTCACCCTTCAGGCAGCTGTTGACGAAATGAGACGCAGACGTTCCCGAATCGCACTGGCTTGGCTTGACCTACGGAACGCGTTCGGGTCCATCCCGCACCAACACCTCCAGAACACCCTGAGGAGGATGGACTTGCCTGAGGAGATGAGGAGGACCGTGGAGGAGTTGCAGAAGGGCTCCACGGTCGTGAAGACGACCAGCGGCGACACCGGCGTCATCGACATCTGCGCCGGTGTCAAGCAGGGGTGCCCGTTATCACCGACCATTTTCAACTTGGGAATGGAGCCGGTGATACGGGCGGTCGCTGGTGAGGCAGGCAAGTCCGGAGTCGTCGTCCAGGGGCAAAACATCGCCATCCTGGCCTACGCGGACGACTTGGTGCTGGTGGCCCGGGACCAGGAGCACCTGCAGCGCCTGCTGAACATCGCGGGAGAAGAGGCGACCGCTGCAGGTCTACAGTTCAAGCCAAGCAAGTGCGCAACGCTGGACCTCAACTTTGCAGCAAACCAGCCCGTGCAGCCGTCCCAACTCACCATCCAGGGGGCGGCCATTTCCAGCCTGAAGGACGGCGAAGCGTACCGGTACCTCGGGGTCCCGTTCGGGTTCCACGTGGACCAGACCCCCGAGGAGGACCTGGTGCGCTTGGGCGAGGACGTCAAGAAGATCGACGAGTCACTCCTCGCCCCGTGGCAGAAGATCGCCGCGACCAACATCTTCCTTCTGCCCAGGCTGGAATTCATCTTGCGGGCTGGTAATGTTAAAAAGAAAAACTTGACCGACATCGACAAGAGGCTGAAGGCCTGCGCAAAGGGCTGGCTCCATTTGCCCAAAAGGGCATCGCCTGAGATGGTCTTCATTGGCCATCAACACGGCGGCGCAGGTCTTCTCCCTCTTTCCGACTTGACTGACATATTGACCATCGTGCAGGGATATCGACTCCTCCATTCCCGTGACCCCAACGTGAGAGTGCTCGCCTGGGGTCGCCTGAAGGAGGTAGTGCGGAGGAAGCTGAGGAGACCGCCAACCACCGGTGATCTCGCAGAGTACCTTAGTGGTAGTCTGCGGGATGACTTTGGAAGGGAAAGCGGCGACTTCAGTTCCCTCTTCACGCAGGTTCGCTCCGCGTCACGCCGTATCGCCGCGCGCATAGGCTTGAGCTGGAGATGGTCGGACGAGCTAAGGGAGATGCAGATTTCGTTCCGGGACATGAATGACGGGGCTGAAGACCGCCCCCCCTTCATCAGGGTTCCTCCGAAGGCCGTAAGGCAACTGACGGGTGCCCTGAAGATCGCGGTGCGGCGCTACTACCTGAACAAGGTAAGCGCCAAGCCCGATCAAGGGAAAGTCATTCGTGCCTCGGCGAAATCTGAAGCCTCCAATCACTTCCTGGCAGGAGGGAGATACACCAGGTTTTGTGATTGGAGGTTCATCTTTAGGGCTCGGCTCGATCTGCTCCCGCTCAATGCCTGTCGCCGTTGGGAAACCAACGGGGACAAGCGGTGTCGGCGATGTGGCTACGCGGAGGAGACCCTGCCCCACGTCGTTAATCACTGCACGATGCACTCAAGGACGTGGCAGCATAGACATAATGCTGTCCAAGACCGACTACACAGGGCTCTGATTGGACGCCGGGGAAAAGGTGACGATGAAATCAGAGTCAACAAACAAGTACCTGGCACTGACTCGACTCTTAGACCAGACCTGGTTATAACTAACCAGGCCGACAAGACTGTGACATTGATCGACGTAGCAGTACCGTTCGAGAACAACGAGGGAGCTCTGCTGGCAGCCAGGACCGCGAAGGAGGAGAAGTACGCCGCCCTGGCAGAGACCATCCGCCAGCAGGGATACCGGTCATCGGTCGCCGCCATCGTCGTGGGAAGCCTGGGGACGTGGGACTCGCAGAACGACCCCGTCCTGAAGTCCCTGGGCCTACCTCGACGATTCTGCACCACCATGCGGCGACTGATGGTCAGCGACGTCATCCGCTGGACCCGGGACTGCTACGTCGAACACATCACGGGACATAGACAGTATGAAGACGGCTCCGGAGGCTGAAAAGGAAAGGACAAAAGTGAAATCGTGTAAAATCATTTCCCCCCCTCTTTCCATACTTCTTCATTGTAAAACCTTTCTCTGTCCCCTTTCTCTTTTATTTACTCTATGAGCCATAGTGTATGAATGGCCACGCCGTGGTGTATAAACGGCCCCCCCCAAAAGTGTAAACCCTCCCCGTGAGAGACTTAAACATATAAAACATTTTATAAAAAAAAAACACTCGTGCGAGAAGCCTATATTATTATAATATTTCCCCAAAATAAAGGGGCAAAAAGACTTGTTCCCCGGCTCCCTCATTTGGAGGGAGCCGGTCATGTATAAATTATATATTAATTATAAGTTGCTTAAAACTCTGTATGAAAGAATTTTCAAATAAACATTTTAAATCTGTTCTTATCAGCTTAATATCTGATACGTCCCGCATTGCGGGACCAGAATATTAATCTGATTTTTGGACATTGGCGGGGTACCCGGAGTTTACTCCATCCCTGCCGCGGGTTGGCCCGGCATTGCAGTACCGTCGGGATCGGCCCATCATTAAAAAGGTCCACTTAAAAGCTGATGAGAACAGATTGAAGCTTAAATTGATCCGCGAAAATTATTTATTTTCGCACTTGCAAATTTCAGGCGATCCGGCTGGAAAAATATTCGCGAAATTGCATTTTCGCGGAGAGAAGCGATTTTATTCCATGCGAGCGGAGCAAAAGTAATGTAATCCAAATTGAAGCAGCACAACGAAGTATTAAAAGGAATGAATTATTAAAAGGAGAGAAACTTGGGAAGAAAAAAAATCCCATCTGAAGAGAGTCGTCGTCACTTTAAAGTGTAAGTGTAACAATAAATACAATTTTGTGAAAATAATGCAATTATTTTTTCTGCTTTCAATGCAACGTCAACAACAACAACGTCTTGTCTCCTCAGTATTCCATCATTGGAGACGACGACAACTGTTGAAGAGAGGCGCCGGATCACGTTTCAAACTTTGGCGTGTGACGCCCCTTCCTTCCAGCTGTTTACCTCCCCCCCGAAGAGATGGCGCGCGCGCGCTCCCGGCAAGGAGCGTCATTCAAGACGACCCGACGCGAATCGACTCGCGGAAATAGGCGAGTTCCACTCTTTTACCTTAGTTTTTGAACACCAATCTTTCCACAGAATTTATGCGAAGATAATTCTTGTAAAAGGAGTGTGTGTTTGATGAAAAAAAATTGAACGGAAAAGAAACTCAATACATCGGAGGAAACGACCGATCGCGAGCACTCGGGAAAAATTGGAAAAATGTTTGCAAAAAAATTTTCAGAAATTTTTTGCGAATTTCGCGGAAATCGATGCCCATTTCCGCGATTTTTTCGAGAAAATGGAAAATATAAACAATGGAGAAATCTGGTTTTCCATCTTGTGTAATTGAAAGCGCCACTTTTTTACAGCCTTTTCGATTCCTATTCTCCGATTTGAAGAAAACCCTAATTTGTTTATATTTGAAGAAACCCTAATTTATGTATTTATTTATTTATAAGGAAAGCGTATTTTTACTAATGACGATTAATGCAAAGTAAGTGAACAGCACACGATTTTAAATCTCTACCACACAGGAAGTGAAGTGAAGAGGAAGCCCGTTTTTCGAAAAACTGTCGACCACTGAATACTGGCGAAAAGGGCCCTTTATTACCGCCCTGGATGCCCCCCTCCATTTTCGGAATGTTTGAAAATTGCGCCCGACCTTTCCCGGGAAGCGGGGAGAGAGCTTGCAATACGTCTCGTGTGTCGCTCACAGAGATGGCACGACCTAGCGAAGGACTCCGCGTTGCAATTTACTGTCTCGCCTCCGGACTCCGGGGACGCAATTGCTCCGGCCGTCCTGCCCCCCGCGCCCCCCCAAAACTTTTCTTGCTGCAGGAAAACAAGGAAGCCTTCGGAAACACCCCCGCAGGACCCTACGCGAATTCTCCCCGACCAATGCCACCCCGCGGCGCCTACGCCAATCCTGCGCCCTCCGCCCCAAGTGCTCCGGGGTCGTCCCTACACATGTAAATATTGCAGAAAAGGGCTCCCTTATCGCTTCTCGGCCTTATGGCTAAGATCAAAGTGTAGTATCTGTTCTTATCAGCTTAATCCCCTTAACTTTCTTCTTTTTCGCCCGCCAAATTCAAATTTTTAAATGAACAGATCTACCGCTTTTGGACCTTTCTAGCCTCTCTGAGGAATCCCGGACGGGCCCCGACCAACGGTAAGCCCCCCGGGACACTCCCAGAGGGAAGGGGCAACAGGACACTAGGCGCCTGCTCTGCCCAGTAGCCCCTCTTTCGACCCCCGATGGCCCCACGGTCCATTGCCTCTTCAAGGCGGACCGTGGGACCCACCGCCCCCTCAGGGCTCCCCGGTCGCTCACGGACCGTTCCCCACGCCCACTTGGGGTGATAACCTCCCCGGGCTCGACGCCGGGCCCCTAAGGCCCGGCGCAGGCCCCCGCCCCCGGTGCACCGCCGGGTCCCTTCAGGACCGGTAGGCTGAGCACCGGACGTTCCCCGGCCCCCGGTGCACTGCCAGGTCCCCTCCGGACCGGTAGCTTGAGCACCGAGGCCCCCGGACCCCCTCAGGGCCCCCGGGAGCACCCTCCGTCGATCCCGTACGGATCGGCGCAGAGCGGGTGATTTGAACGGCGCGCGGTTTCCTTTTCGGCCGCGACGCCGGTCAAGCGACCGTTCGGCGCGCTTCACGCCCGATCGGTTCGATTGACCCCCTCCCCCCCGTCCGGTATTTGTGGAAGACTTCATCTTCCACAAAACCGTCATTTCAAAACCCCGGTAAATTCAAATTTCCTCCCGATCCCACCCATACGGGCCGAGAAGCGGGTTGAGCGCCTTCAGCGCCATCCCTCGGCGGCCGCCTGGACTTCATTCAGGTGGACGCCACGCGCTTAATTTAAATTTGTATTTTTGAAAATTTTCGTTCCGCAGTCCCTCAGACCGCGGAAAAGCCCTCCGTCGCCCCCCTTGGCCTTCAGCATTTATATCTTTTGAATTTTTTTGTGTCCTTAAAAGGACAATTTTCAAAACAACGTTCCACGGTCCTTCAGGCCGTGGAATATCGTCCGCCAGGCCCCGTTTGTGCCATGACTTAACGCCCTCCCATGCCCCCACGTCCTCCCCGTAAAAACGGGGGGGCGGGGGCCGTTAGAAAAGCACCATCGCGTGCTAGTTCCTCCGCCCCCCCCTCCTCCTCTCGCACTCCGCGGAGGAGGAAAGTCGAGGCGTCAGAGCCCGACTCCTCCCCTCCCCATACACCACCGGACGGCGCGTCCGAAAGCGCTTCGGCGCGTAGGACGCGTCGCCCGCGGAAAATCATACACTATGGCTCCCCCGTTTCTTCTTCTTCTTCTTCTCCATCCGGCGTCCGAAAGCCTTCCCTTGAGACCTTCTCCCCGCTCTCGGACGTCACCTATTCTCCCCCCAAGTCCCGTTCTTCTTCCCCTCTCTCCCTCGACGACTTCACGACGCCTCCGGATTCTTCTTCGTCCAGACGTCCGGCGCTGGATTCTCCCCCCCCGATTCCCCCGACTGCCCCCGCCCCCCAAACGACTGACAGGGTCCCGGCGCTTCTCCTGACCGGCACCGCGGTGTCGGCCAGGAGAATCGACAATCAACTTGTGGTTTACTTTCCCGTGGCGGATACGTTAACCTGCACCGAGGTGGGATGCAGCATGTCCTTCCGCGCTACGGAGTGGACGGCGATGCGGAGAAGTCTCGTCCGGCACCTGATGGAGCAGCACGGCCACCGACTCACGTCGGTGAACGCCTGCTCCATCTGCGGTGGGACTATCGGCCGCAAGCCGTCCACTCATCCCTGCCTCAAAGGGGGGATACGTAAGGCTGCGGACGGACGTGTTGCACTCTCGCATCGGTGCGGGGCATGCGATTTCGCATGCGCTACCCGTCGCGGGCTTGCGAACCACATGGTGACCCACAAGAGACCTCCCCCCTTGATTGCCCCCCTTCAGGAGGCAATCGAGGAGACAGTTAGATGCACGACGCCGCCCAACGTGACCGAGGCGCAACCCTCCGATCCAGACGCAGCAGCAGACGCTCCGGCCGAAGACCTGGCGCCGGGGCAGCCTCCTGAAGTCGGTGACCTTAACGACACCGGGTCACCGCCGCCTGTGGACGCAGCAACATCGCCGCCGCCAGCTCCAGACGCAGCAGAAGGAGCACCACGACAGGTCGAGCCACCGATACAGCAGAAGGAGAAGCTGTGGCTCGACCGACTGGCCAGCACATCCGGCCAGTCATGGGAGGAGTTCGAGGTCGTGGTGCAGGATCTGGTGGCCACCACCCAGGCGGAGAGGAAGAGGGAGGCGAAACCTGCGGACGGAGGGGAAGCTCCTCGGCCACGAAACGTCGTGCACAGACAACCACCAAGACGCAGACAAGTAGCTGACTACGACGCGAAAAAGGCGTCGGACATACAGAAACTCTTCAGGAGTCATCCCAGGAGGGCAGTGGAGAGCATCCTGTCCGATAAGTCACCCTATTGCGACATTCCCGCGGAGGAGGTGGAAAAGCATTTCCGCCAAGTCTACGGGAATGTCGGGATGGGGGGCTTGGAGGACGAGGGTGACGACTCGGTCTACCGTCGCACGACGGAGACCGAGAAGAAACTGCTCCTCGAAAGGATCACTCCTGAGGAAGTGACGAGACGCATGTCTAGAACCAAGAACACCGCCCCGGGCCCCGATGGCCTCACCTACGGCGACCTGAGGGCGGTCGATAGACATGGACGAATTCTCTCTTTTATCTTCAACAGATGCCTGAAGGAGGCCAGGACACCGGCCGCGTGGAAGACCTCTCGGACTGTCCTCCTGCACAAAGGGGGGGACCGCCAGGACATCGGCAACTGGAGGCCCATAGCGCTTGGCAACACCATCGCCAAGCTGTACGCCGGGGTGCTTGCTGACCGCATACTATCTTGGGCGGTCAGCGGGAAGAAGATGCACCCGGCTCAAAAGGGCTTCCGGGAGTTCGAGGGGTGCCACGAGCACAATTTCACCCTTCAGGCAGCTGTTGACGAAATGAGACGCAGACGTTCCCGAATCGCACTGGCTTGGCTTGACCTACGGAACGCGTTCGGGTCCATCCCGCACCAACACCTCCAGAACACCCTGAGGAGGATGGACTTGCCTGAGGAGATGAGGAGGACCGTGGAGGAGTTGCAGAAGGGCTCCACGGTCGTGAAGACGACCAGCGGCGACACCGGCGTCATCGACATCTGCGCCGGTGTCAAGCAGGGGTGCCCGTTATCACCGACCATTTTCAACTTGGGAATGGAGCCGGTGATACGGGCGGTCGCTGGTGAGGCAGGCAAGTCCGGAGTCGTCGTCCAGGGGCAAAACATCGCCATCCTGGCCTACGCGGACGACTTGGTGCTGGTGGCCCGGGACCAGGAGCACCTGCAGCGCCTGCTGAACATCGCGGGAGAAGAGGCGACCGCTGCAGGTCTACAGTTCAAGCCAAGCAAGTGCGCAACGCTGGACCTCAACTTTGCAGCAAACCAGCCCGTGCAGCCGTCCCAACTCACCATCCAGGGGGCGGCCATTTCCAGCCTGAAGGACGGCGAAGCGTACCGGTACCTCGGGGTCCCGTTCGGGTTCCACGTGGACCAGACCCCCGAGGAGGACCTGGTGCGCTTGGGCGAGGACGTCAAGAAGATCGACGAGTCACTCCTCGCCCCGTGGCAGAAGATCGCCGCGACCAACATCTTCCTTCTGCCCAGGCTGGAATTCATCTTGCGGGCTGGTAATGTTAAAAAGAAAAACTTGACCGACATCGACAAGAGGCTGAAGGCCTGCGCAAAGGGCTGGCTCCATTTGCCCAAAAGGGCATCGCCTGAGATGGTCTTCATTGGCCATCAACACGGCGGCGCAGGTCTTCTCCCTCTTTCCGACTTGACTGACATATTGACCATCGTGCAGGGATATCGACTCCTCCATTCCCGTGACCCCAACGTGAGAGTGCTCGCCTGGGGTCGCCTGAAGGAGGTAGTGCGGAGGAAGCTGAGGAGACCGCCAACCACCGGTGATCTCGCAGAGTACCTTAGTGGTAGTCTGCGGGATGACTTTGGAAGGGAAAGCGGCGACTTCAGTTCCCTCTTCACGCAGGTTCGCTCCGCGTCACGCCGTATCGCCGCGCGCATAGGCTTGAGCTGGAGATGGTCGGACGAGCTAAGGGAGATGCAGATTTCGTTCCGGGACATGAATGACGGGGCTGAAGACCGCCCCCCCTTCATCAGGGTTCCTCCGAAGGCCGTAAGGCAACTGACGGGTGCCCTGAAGATCGCGGTGCGGCGCTACTACCTGAACAAGGTAAGCGCCAAGCCCGATCAAGGGAAAGTCATTCGTGCCTCGGCGAAATCTGAAGCCTCCAATCACTTCCTGGCAGGAGGGAGATACACCAGGTTTTGTGATTGGAGGTTCATCTTTAGGGCTCGGCTCGATCTGCTCCCGCTCAATGCCTGTCGCCGTTGGGAAACCAACGGGGACAAGCGGTGTCGGCGATGTGGCTACGCGGAGGAGACCCTGCCCCACGTCGTTAATCACTGCACGATGCACTCAAGGACGTGGCAGCATAGACATAATGCTGTCCAAGACCGACTACACAGGGCTCTGATTGGACGCCGGGGAAAAGGTGACGATGAAATCAGAGTCAACAAACAAGTACCTGGCACTGACTCGACTCTTAGACCAGACCTGGTTATAACTAACCAGGCCGACAAGACTGTGACATTGATCGACGTAGCAGTACCGTTCGAGAACAACGAGGGAGCTCTGCTGGCAGCCAGGACCGCGAAGGAGGAGAAGTACGCCGCCCTGGCAGAGACCATCCGCCAGCAGGGATACCGGTCATCGGTCGCCGCCATCGTCGTGGGAAGCCTGGGGACGTGGGACTCGCAGAACGACCCCGTCCTGAAGTCCCTGGGCCTACCTCGACGATTCTGCACCACCATGCGGCGACTGATGGTCAGCGACGTCATCCGCTGGACCCGGGACTGCTACGTCGAACACATCACGGGACATAGACAGTATGAAGACGGCTCCGGAGGCTGAAAAGGAAAGGACAAAAGTGAAGTCGTGTAAAATCATTTCCCCCCCTCTTTCCATACTTCTTCATTGTAAAACCTTTCTCTGTCCCCTTTCTCTTTTATTTACTCTATGAGCCATAGTGTATGAATGGCCACGCCGTGGTGTATAAACGGCCCCCCCCAAAAGTGTAAACCCTCCCCGTGAGAGACTTAAACATATAAAACATTTTATAAAAAAAAACACTCGTGCGAGAAGCCTATATTATTATAATATTTCCCCAAAATAAAGGGGCAAAAAGACTTGTTCCCCGGCTCCCTCATTTGGAGGGAGCCGGTCATGTATAAATTATATATTAATTATAAGTTGCTTAAAACTCTGTATGAAAGAATTTTCAAATAAACATTTTATATCTGTTCTTATCAGCTTAATATCTGATACGTCCCGCATTGCGGGACCAGAATATTAATCTGATTTTTGGACATTGGCGGGGTACCCGGAGTTTACTCCATCCCTGCCGCGGGTTGGCCCGGCATTGCAGTACCGTCGGGATCGGCCCATCATTAAAAAGGTCCACTTAAAAGCTGATGAGAACAGATTGAAGCTTAAATTGATCCGCGAAAATTATTTATTTTCGCACTTGCAAATTTCAGGCGATCCGGCTGGAAAAATATTCGCGAAATTGCATTTTCGCGGAGAGAAGCGATTTTATTCCATGCGAGCGGAGCAAAAGTAATGTAATCCAAATTGAAGCAGCACAACGAAGTATTAAAAGGAATGAATTATTAAAAGGAGAGAAACTTGGGAAGAAAAAAAATCCCATCTGAAGAGAGTCGTCGTCACTTTAAAGTGTAAGTGTAACAATAAATACAATTTTGTGAAAATAATGCAATTATTTTTTCTGCTTTCAATGCAACGTCAACAACAACAACGTCTTGTCTCCTCAGTATTCCATCATTGGAGACGACGACAACTGTTGAAGAGAGGCGCCGGATCACGTTTCAAACTTTGGCGTGTGACGCCCCTTCCTTCCAGCTGTTTACCTCCCCCCCGAAGAGATGGCGCGCGCGCGCTCCCGGCAAGGAGCGTCATTCAAGACGACCCGACGCGAATCGACTCGCGGAAATAGGCGAGTTCCACTCTTTTACCTTAGTTTTTGAACACCAATCTTTCCACAGAATTTATGCGAAGATAATTCTTGTAAAAGGAGTGTGTGTTTGATGAAAAAAAATTGAACGGAAAAGAAACTCAATACATCGGAGGAAACGACCGATCGCGAGCACTCGGGAAAAATTGGAAAAATGTTTGCAAAAAAATTTTCAGAAATTTTTTGCGAATTTCGCGGAAATCGATGCCCATTTCCGCGATTTTTTCGAGAAAATGGAAAATATAAACAATGGAGAAATCTGGTTTTCCATCTTGTGTAATTGAAAGCGCCACTTTTTTACAGCCTTTTCGATTCCTATTCTCCGATTTGAAGAAAACCCTAATTTGTTTATATTTGAAGAAACCCTAATTTATGTATTTATTTATTTATAAGGAAAGCGTATTTTTACTAATGACGATTAATGCAAAGTAAGTGAACAGCACACGATTTTAAATCTCTACCACACAGGAAGTGAAGTGAAGAGGAAGCCCGTTTTTCGAAAAACTGTCGACCACTGAATACTGGCGAAAAGGGCCCTTTATTACCGCCCTGGATGCCCCCCTCCATTTTCGGAATGTTTGAAAATTGCGCCCGACCTTTCCCGGGAAGCGGGGAGAGAGCTTGCAATACGTCTCGTGTGTCGCTCACAGAGATGGCACGACCTAGCGAAGGACTCCGCGTTGCAATTTACTGTCTCGCCTCCGGACTCCGGGGACGCAATTGCTCCGGCCGTCCTGCCCCCCGCGCCCCCCCAAAACTTTTCTTGCTGCAGGAAAACAAGGAAGCCTTCGGAAACACCCCCGCAGGACCCTACGCGAATTCTCCCCGACCAATGCCACCCCGCGGCGCCTACGCCAATCCTGCGCCCTCCGCCCCAAGTGCTCCGGGGTCGTCCCTACACATGTAAATATTGCAGAAAAGGGCTCCCTTATCGCTTCTCGGCCTTATGGCTAAGATCAAAGTGTAGTATCTGTTCTTATCAGCTTAATATCTGATACGTCCCGCATTGCGGGACCAGAATATTAATCTGATTTTTGGACATTGGCGGGGTACCCGGAGTTTACTCCATCCCTGCCGCGGGTTGGCCCGGCATTGCAGTACCGTCGGGATCGGCCCATCATTAAAAAGGTCCACTTAAAAGCTGATGAGAACAGATTGAAGCTTAAATTGATCCGCGAAAATTATTTATTTTCGCACTTGCAAATTTCAGGCGATCCGGCTGGAAAAATATTCGCGAAATTGCATTTTCGCGGAGAGAAGCGATTTTATTCCATGCGAGCGGAGCAAAAGTAATGTAATCCAAATTGAAGCAGCACAACGAAGTATTAAAAGGAATGAATTATTAAAAGGAGAGAAACTTGGGAAGAAAAAAAATCCCATCTGAAGAGAGTCGTCGTCACTTTAAAGTGTAAGTGTAACAATAAATACAATTTTGTGAAAATAATGCAATTATTTTTTCTGCTTTCAATGCAACGTCAACAACAACAACGTCTTGTCTCCTCAGTATTCCATCATTGGAGACGACGACAACTGTTGAAGAGAGGCGCCGGATCACGTTTCAAACTTTGGCGTGTGACGCCCCTTCCTTCCAGCTGTTTACCTCCCCCCCGAAGAGATGGCGCGCGCGCGCTCCCGGCAAGGAGCGTCATTCAAGACGACCCGACGCGAATCGACTCGCGGAAATAGGCGAGTTCCACTCTTTTACCTTAGTTTTTGAACACCAATCTTTCCACAGAATTTATGCGAAGATAATTCTTGTAAAAGGAGTGTGTGTTTGATGAAAAAAAATTGAACGGAAAAGAAACTCAATACATCGGAGGAAACGACCGATCGCGAGCACTCGGGAAAAATTGGAAAAATGTTTGCAAAAAAATTTTCAGAAATTTTTTGCGAATTTCGCGGAAATCGATGCCCATTTCCGCGATTTTTTCGAGAAAATGGAAAATATAAACAATGGAGAAATCTGGTTTTCCATCTTGTGTAATTGAAAGCGCCACTTTTTTACAGCCTTTTCGATTCCTATTCTCCGATTTGAAGAAAACCCTAATTTGTTTATATTTGAAGAAACCCTAATTTATGTATTTATTTATTTATAAGGAAAGCGTATTTTTACTAATGACGATTAATGCAAAGTAAGTGAACAGCACACGATTTTAAATCTCTACCACACAGGAAGTGAAGTGAAGAGGAAGCCCGTTTTTCGAAAAACTGTCGACCACTGAATACTGGCGAAAAGGGCCCTTTATTACCGCCCTGGATGCCCCCCTCCATTTTCGGAATGTTTGAAAATTGCGCCCGACCTTTCCCGGGAAGCGGGGAGAGAGCTTGCAATACGTCTCGTGTGTCGCTCACAGAGATGGCACGACCTAGCGAAGGACTCCGCGTTGCAATTTACTGTCTCGCCTCCGGACTCCGGGGACGCAATTGCTCCGGCCGTCCTGCCCCCCGCGCCCCCCCAAAACTTTTCTTGCTGCAGGAAAACAAGGAAGCCTTCGGAAACACCCCCGCAGGACCCTACGCGAATTCTCCCCGACCAATGCCACCCCGCGGCGCCTACGCCAATCCTGCGCCCTCCGCCCCAAGTGCTCCGGGGTCGTCCCTACACATGTAAATATTGCAGAAAAGGGCTCCCTTATCGCTTCTCGGCCTTATGGCTAAGATCAAAGTGTAGTATCTGTTCTTATCAGCTTAATCCCCTTAACTTTCTTCTTTTTCGCCCGCCAAATTCAAATTTTTAAATGAACAGATCTACCGCTTTTGGACCTTTCTAGCCTCTCTGAGGAATCCCGGACGGGCCCCGACCAACGGTAAGCCCCCCGGGACACTCCCAGAGGGAAGGGGCAACAGGACACTAGGCGCCTGCTCTGCCCAGTAGCCCCTCTTTCGACCCCCGATGGCCCCACGGTCCATTGCCTCTTCAAGGCGGACCGTGGGACCCACCGCCCCCTCAGGGCTCCCCGGTCGCTCACGGACCGTTCCCCACGCCCACTTGGGGTGATAACCTCCCCGGGCTCGACGCCGGGCCCCTAAGGCCCGGCGCAGGCCCCCGCCCCCGGTGCACCGCCGGGTCCCTTCAGGACCGGTAGGCTGAGCACCGGACGTTCCCCGGCCCCCGGTGCACTGCCAGGTCCCCTCCGGACCGGTAGCTTGAGCACCGAGGCCCCCGGACCCCCTCAGGGCCCCCGGGAGCACCCTCCGTCGATCCCGTACGGATCGGCGCAGAGCGGGTGATTTGAACGGCGCGCGGTTTCCTTTTCGGCCGCGACGCCGGTCAAGCGACCGTTCGGCGCGCTTCACGCCCGATCGGTTCGATTGACCCCCTCCCCCCCGTCCGGTATTTGTGGAAGACTTCATCTTCCACAAAACCGTCATTTCAAAACCCCGGTAAATTCAAATTTCCTCCCGATCCCACCCATACGGGCCGAGAAGCGGGTTGAGCGCCTTCAGCGCCATCCCTCGGCGGCCGCCTGGACTTCATTCAGGTGGACGCCACGCGCTTAATTTAAATTTGTATTTTTGAAAATTTTCGTTCCGCAGTCCCTCAGACCGCGGAAAAGCCCTCCGTCGCCCCCCTTGGCCTTCAGCATTTATATCTTTTGAATTTTTTTGTGTCCTTAAAAGGACAATTTTCAAAACAACGTACCACGGTCCTTCAGGCCGTGGAATATCGTCCGCCAGGCCCCGTTTGTGCCATGACTTAACGCCCTCCCATGCCCCCACGTCCTCCCCGTAAAAACGGGGGGGCGGGGGCCGTTAGAAAAGCACCATCGCGTGCTAGTTCCTCCGCCCCCCCCTCCTCCTCTCGCACTCCGCGGAGGAGGAAAGTCGAGGCGTCAGAGCCCGACTCCTCCCCTCCCCATACACCACCGGACGGCGCGTCCGAAAGCGCTTCGGCGCGTAGGACGCGTCGCCCGCGGAAAATCATACACTATGGCTCCCCCGTTTCTTCTTCTTCTTCTTCTCCATCCGGCGTCCGAAAGCCTTCCCTTGAGACCTTCTCCCCGCTCTCGGACGTCACCTATTCTCCCCCCAAGTCCCGTTCTTCTTCCCCTCTCTCCCTCGACGACTTCACGACGCCTCCGGATTCTTCTTCGTCCAGACGTCCGGCGCTGGATTCTCCCCCCCCGATTCCCCCGACTGCCCCCGCCCCCCAAACGACTGACAGGGTCCCGGCGCTTCTCCTGACCGGCACCGCGGTGTCGGCCAGGAGAATCGACAATCAACTTGTGGTTTACTTTCCCGTGGCGGACACGTTAACCTGCACCGAGGTGGGATGCAGCATGTCCTTCCGCGCTACGGAGTGGACGGCGATGCGGAGAAGTCTCGTCCGGCACCTGATGGAGCAGCACGGCCACCGACTCACGTCGGTGAACGCCTGCTCCATCTGCGGTGGGACTATCGGCCGCAAGCCGTCCACTCATCCCTGCCTCAAAGGGGGGATACGTAAGGCTGCGGACGGACGTGTTGCACTCTCGCATCGGTGCGGGGCATGCGATTTCGCATGCGCTACCCGTCGCGGGCTTGCGAACCACATGGTGACCCACAAGAGACCTCCCCCCTTGATTGCCCCCCTTCAGGAGGCAATCGAGGAGACAGTTAGATGCACGACGCCGCCCAACGTGACCGAGGCGCAACCCTCCGATCCAGACGCAGCAGCAGACGCTCCGGCCGAAGACCTGGCGCCGGGGCAGCCTCCTGAAGTCGGTGACCTTAACGACACCGGGTCACCGCCGCCTGTGGACGCAGCAACATCGCCGCCGCCAGCTCCAGACGCAGCAGAAGGAGCACCACGACAGGTCGAGCCACCGATACAGCAGAAGGAGAAGCTGTGGCTCGACCGACTGGCCAGCACATCCGGCCAGTCATGGGAGGAGTTCGAGGTCGTGGTGCAGGATCTGGTGGCCACCACCCAGGCGGAGAGGAAGAGGGAGGCGAAACCTGCGGACGGAGGGGAAGCTCCTCGGCCACGAAACGTCGTGCACAGACAACCACCAAGACGCAGACAAGTAGCTGACTACGACGCGAAAAAGGCGTCGGACATACAGAAACTCTTCAGGAGTCATCCCAGGAGGGCAGTGGAGAGCATCCTGTCCGATAAGTCACCCTATTGCGACATTCCCGCGGAGGAGGTGGAAAAGCATTTCCGCCAAGTCTACGGGAATGTCGGGATGGGGGGCTTGGAGGACGAGGGTGACGACTCGGTCTACCGTCGCACGACGGAGACCGAGAAGAAACTGCTCCTCGAAAGGATCACTCCTGAGGAAGTGACGAGACGCATGTCTAGAACCAAGAACACCGCCCCGGGCCCCGATGGCCTCACCTACGGCGACCTGAGGGCGGTCGATAGACATGGACGAATTCTCTCTTTTATCTTCAACAGATGCCTGAAGGAGGCCAGGACACCGGCCGCGTGGAAGACCTCTCGGACTGTCCTCCTGCACAAAGGGGGGGACCGCCAGGACATCGGCAACTGGAGGCCCATAGCGCTTGGCAACACCATCGCCAAGCTGTACGCCGGGGTGCTTGCTGACCGCATACTATCTTGGGCGGTCAGCGGGAAGAAGATGCACCCGGCTCAAAAGGGCTTCCGGGAGTTCGAGGGGTGCCACGAGCACAATTTCACCCTTCAGGCAGCTGTTGACGAAATGAGACGCAGACGTTCCCGAATCGCACTGGCTTGGCTTGACCTACGGAACGCGTTCGGGTCCATCCCGCACCAACACCTCCAGAACACCCTGAGGAGGATGGACTTGCCTGAGGAGATGAGGAGGACCGTGGAGGAGTTGCAGAAGGGCTCCACGGTCGTGAAGACGACCAGCGGCGACACCGGCGTCATCGACATCTGCGCCGGTGTCAAGCAGGGGTGCCCGTTATCACCGACCATTTTCAACTTGGGAATGGAGCCGGTGATACGGGCGGTCGCTGGTGAGGCAGGCAAGTCCGGAGTCGTCGTCCAGGGGCAAAACATCGCCATCCTGGCCTACGCGGACGACTTGGTGCTGGTGGCCCGGGACCAGGAGCACCTGCAGCGCCTGCTGAACATCGCGGGAGAAGAGGCGACCGCTGCAGGTCTACAGTTCAAGCCAAGCAAGTGCGCAACGCTGGACCTCAACTTTGCAGCAAACCAGCCCGTGCAGCCGTCCCAACTCACCATCCAGGGGGCGGCCATTTCCAGCCTGAAGGACGGCGAAGCGTACCGGTACCTCGGGGTCCCGTTCGGGTTCCACGTGGACCAGACCCCCGAGGAGGACCTGGTGCGCTTGGGCGAGGACGTCAAGAAGATCGACGAGTCACTCCTCGCCCCGTGGCAGAAGATCGCCGCGACCAACATCTTCCTTCTGCCCAGGCTGGAATTCATCTTGCGGGCTGGTAATGTTAAAAAGAAAAACTTGACCGACATCGACAAGAGGCTGAAGGCCTGCGCAAAGGGCTGGCTCCATTTGCCCAAAAGGGCATCGCCTGAGATGGTCTTCATTGGCCATCAACACGGCGGCGCAGGTCTTCTCCCTCTTTCCGACTTGACTGACATATTGACCATCGTGCAGGGATATCGACTCCTCCATTCCCGTGACCCCAACGTGAGAGTGCTCGCCTGGGGTCGCCTGAAGGAGGTAGTGCGGAGGAAGCTGAGGAGACCGCCAACCACCGGTGATCTCGCAGAGTACCTTAGTGGTAGTCTGCGGGATGACTTTGGAAGGGAAAGCGGCGACTTCAGTTCCCTCTTCACGCAGGTTCGCTCCGCGTCACGCCGTATCGCCGCGCGCATAGGCTTGAGCTGGAGATGGTCGGACGAGCTAAGGGAGATGCAGATTTCGTTCCGGGACATGAATGACGGGGCTGAAGACCGCCCCCCCTTCATCAGGGTTCCTCCGAAGGCCGTAAGGCAACTGACGGGTGCCCTGAAGATCGCGGTGCGGCGCTACTACCTGAACAAGGTAAGCGCCAAGCCCGATCAAGGGAAAGTCATTCGTGCCTCGGCGAAATCTGAAGCCTCCAATCACTTCCTGGCAGGAGGGAGATACACCAGGTTTTGTGATTGGAGGTTCATCTTTAGGGCTCGGCTCGATCTGCTCCCGCTCAATGCCTGTCGCCGTTGGGAAACCAACGGGGACAAGCGGTGTCGGCGATGTGGCTACGCGGAGGAGACCCTGCCCCACGTCGTTAATCACTGCACGATGCACTCAAGGACGTGGCAGCATAGACATAATGCTGTCCAAGACCGACTACACAGGGCTCTGATTGGACGCCGGGGAAAAGGTGACGATGAAATCAGAGTCAACAAACAAGTACCTGGCACTGACTCGACTCTTAGACCAGACCTGGTTATAACTAACCAGGCCGACAAGACTGTGACATTGATCGACGTAGCAGTACCGTTCGAGAACAACGAGGGAGCTCTGCTGGCAGCCAGGACCGCGAAGGAGGAGAAGTACGCCGCCCTGGCAGAGACCATCCGCCAGCAGGGATACCGGTCATCGGTCGCCGCCATCGTCGTGGGAAGCCTGGGGACGTGGGACTCGCAGAACGACCCCGTCCTGAAGTCCCTGGGCCTACCTCGACGATTCTGCACCACCATGCGGCGACTGATGGTCAGCGACGTCATCCGCTGGACCCGGGACTGCTACGTCGAACACATCACGGGACATAGACAGTATGAAGACGGCTCCGGAGGCTGAAAAGGAAAGGACAAAAGTGAAGTCGTGTAAAATCATTTCCCCCCCTCTTTCCATACTTCTTCATTGTAAAACCTTTCTCTGTCCCCTTTCTCTTTTATTTACTCTATGAGCCATAGTGTATGAATGGCCACGCCGTGGTGTATAAACGGCCCCCCCCAAAAGTGTAAACCCTCCCCGTGAGAGACTTAAACATATAAAACATTTTATAAAAAAAAACACTCGTGCGAGAAGCCTATATTATTATAATATTTCCCCAAAATAAAGGGGCAAAAAGACTTGTTCCCCGGCTCCCTCATTTGGAGGGAGCCGGTCATGTATAAATTATATATTAATTATAAGTTGCTTAAAACTCTGTATGAAAGAATTTTCAAATAAACATTTTAAATCTGTTCTTATCAGCTTAATATCTGATACGTCCCGCATTGCGGGACCAGAATATTAATCTGATTTTTGGACATTGGCGGGGTACCCGGAGTTTACTCCATCCCTGCCGCGGGTTGGCCCGGCATTGCAGTACCGTCGGGATCGGCCCATCATTAAAAAGGTCCACTTAAAAGCTGATGAGAACAGATTGAAGCTTAAATTGATCCGCGAAAATTATTTATTTTCGCACTTGCAAATTTCAGGCGATCCGGCTGGAAAAATATTCGCGAAATTGCATTTTCGCGGAGAGAAGCGATTTTATTCCATGCGAGCGGAGCAAAAGTAATGTAATCCAAATTGAAGCAGCACAACGAAGTATTAAAAGGAATGAATTATTAAAAGGAGAGAAACTTGGGAAGAAAAAAAATCCCATCTGAAGAGAGTCGTCGTCACTTTAAAGTGTAAGTGTAACAATAAATACAATTTTGTGAAAATAATGCAATTATTTTTTCTGCTTTCAATGCAACGTCAACAACAACAACGTCTTGTCTCCTCAGTATTCCATCATTGGAGACGACGACAACTGTTGAAGAGAGGCGCCGGATCACGTTTCAAACTTTGGCGTGTGACGCCCCTTCCTTCCAGCTGTTTACCTCCCCCCCGAAGAGATGGCGCGCGCGCGCTCCCGGCAAGGAGCGTCATTCAAGACGACCCGACGCGAATCGACTCGCGGAAATAGGCGAGTTCCACTCTTTTACCTTAGTTTTTGAACACCAATCTTTCCACAGAATTTATGCGAAGATAATTCTTGTAAAAGGAGTGTGTGTTTGATGAAAAAAAATTGAACGGAAAAGAAACTCAATACATCGGAGGAAACGACCGATCGCGAGCACTCGGGAAAAATTGGAAAAATGTTTGCAAAAAAATTTTCAGAAATTTTTTGCGAATTTCGCGGAAATCGATGCCCATTTCCGCGATTTTTTCGAGAAAATGGAAAATATAAACAATGGAGAAATCTGGTTTTCCATCTTGTGTAATTGAAAGCGCCACTTTTTTACAGCCTTTTCGATTCCTATTCTCCGATTTGAAGAAAACCCTAATTTGTTTATATTTGAAGAAACCCTAATTTATGTATTTATTTATTTATAAGGAAAGCGTATTTTTACTAATGACGATTAATGCAAAGTAAGTGAACAGCACACGATTTTAAATCTCTACCACACAGGAAGTGAAGTGAAGAGGAAGCCCGTTTTTCGAAAAACTGTCGACCACTGAATACTGGCGAAAAGGGCCCTTTATTACCGCCCTGGATGCCCCCCTCCATTTTCGGAATGTTTGAAAATTGCGCCCGACCTTTCCCGGGAAGCGGGGAGAGAGCTTGCAATACGTCTCGTGTGTCGCTCACAGAGATGGCACGACCTAGCGAAGGACTCCGCGTTGCAATTTACTGTCTCGCCTCCGGACTCCGGGGACGCAATTGCTCCGGCCGTCCTGCCCCCCGCGCCCCCCCAAAACTTTTCTTGCTGCAGGAAAACAAGGAAGCCTTCGGAAACACCCCCGCAGGACCCTACGCGAATTCTCCCCGACCAATGCCACCCCGCGGCGCCTACGCCAATCCTGCGCCCTCCGCCCCAAGTGCTCCGGGGTCGTCCCTACACATGTAAATATTGCAGAAAAGGGCTCCCTTATCGCTTCTCGGCCTTATGGCTAAGATCAAAGTGTAGTATCTGTTCTTATCAGCTTAATCCCCTTAACTTTCTTCTTTTTCGCCCGCCAAATTCAAATTTTTAAATGAACAGATCTACCGCTTTTGGACCTTTCTAGCCTCTCTGAGGAATCCCGGACGGGCCCCGACCAACGGTAAGCCCCCCGGGACACTCCCAGAGGGAAGGGGCAACAGGACACTAGGCGCCTGCTCTGCCCAGTAGCCCCTCTTTCGACCCCCGATGGCCCCACGGTCCATTGCCTCTTCAAGGCGGACCGTGGGACCCACCGCCCCCTCAGGGCTCCCCGGTCGCTCACGGACCGTTCCCCACGCCCACTTGGGGTGATAACCTCCCCGGGCTCGACGCCGGGCCCCTAAGGCCCGGCGCAGGCCCCCGCCCCCGGTGCACCGCCGGGTCCCTTCAGGACCGGTAGGCTGAGCACCGGACGTTCCCCGGCCCCCGGTGCACTGCCAGGTCCCCTCCGGACCGGTAGCTTGAGCACCGAGGCCCCCGGACCCCCTCAGGGCCCCCGGGAGCACCCTCCGTCGATCCCGTACGGATCGGCGCAGAGCGGGTGATTTGAACGGCGCGCGGTTTCCTTTTCGGCCGCGACGCCGGTCAAGCGACCGTTCGGCGCGCTTCACGCCCGATCGGTTCGATTGACCCCCTCCCCCCCGTCCGGTATTTGTGGAAGACTTCATCTTCCACAAAACCGTCATTTCAAAACCCCGGTAAATTCAAATTTCCTCCCGATCCCACCCATACGGGCCGAGAAGCGGGTTGAGCGCCTTCAGCGCCATCCCTCGGCGGCCGCCTGGACTTCATTCAGGTGGACGCCACGCGCTTAATTTAAATTTGTATTTTTGAAAATTTTCGTTCCGCAGTCCCTCAGACCGCGGAAAAGCCCTCCGTCGCCCCCCTTGGCCTTCAGCATTTATATCTTTTGAATTTTTTTGTGTCCTTAAAAGGACAATTTTCAAAACAACGTACCACGGTCCTTCAGGCCGTGGAATATCGTCCGCCAGGCCCCGTTTGTGCCATGACTTAACGCCCTCCCATGCCCCCACGTCCTCCCCGTAAAAACGGGGGGGCGGGGGCCGTTAGAAAAGCACCATCGCGTGCTAGTTCCTCCGCCCCCCCCTCCTCCTCTCGCACTCCGCGGAGGAGGAAAGTCGAGGCGTCAGAGCCCGACTCCTCCCCTCCCCATACACCACCGGACGGCGCGTCCGAAAGCGCTTCGGCGCGTAGGACGCGTCGCCCGCGGAAAATCATACACTATGGCTCCCCCGTTTCTTCTTCTTCTTCTTCTCCATCCGGCGTCCGAAAGCCTTCCCTTGAGACCTTCTCCCCGCTCTCGGACGTCACCTATTCTCCCCCCAAGTCCCGTTCTTCTTCCCCTCTCTCCCTCGACGACTTCACGACGCCTCCGGATTCTTCTTCGTCCAGACGTCCGGCGCTGGATTCTCCCCCCCCGATTCCCCCGACTGCCCCCGCCCCCCAAACGACTGACAGGGTCCCGGCGCTTCTCCTGACCGGCACCGCGGTGTCGGCCAGGAGAATCGACAATCAACTTGTGGTTTACTTTCCCGTGGCGGACACGTTAACCTGCACCGAGGTGGGATGCAGCATGTCCTTCCGCGCTACGGAGTGGACGGCGATGCGGAGAAGTCTCGTCCGGCACCTGATGGAGCAGCACGGCCACCGACTCACGTCGGTGAACGCCTGCTCCATCTGCGGTGGGACTATCGGCCGCAAGCCGTCCACTCATCCCTGCCTCAAAGGGGGGATACGTAAGGCTGCGGACGGACGTGTTGCACTCTCGCATCGGTGCGGGGCATGCGATTTCGCATGCGCTACCCGTCGCGGGCTTGCGAACCACATGGTGACCCACAAGAGACCTCCCCCCTTGATTGCCCCCCTTCAGGAGGCAATCGAGGAGACAGTTAGATGCACGACGCCGCCCAACGTGACCGAGGCGCAACCCTCCGATCCAGACGCAGCAGCAGACGCTCCGGCCGAAGACCTGGCGCCGGGGCAGCCTCCTGAAGTCGGTGACCTTAACGACACCGGGTCACCGCCGCCTGTGGACGCAGCAACATCGCCGCCGCCAGCTCCAGACGCAGCAGAAGGAGCACCACGACAGGTCGAGCCACCGATACAGCAGAAGGAGAAGCTGTGGCTCGACCGACTGGCCAGCACATCCGGCCAGTCATGGGAGGAGTTCGAGGTCGTGGTGCAGGATCTGGTGGCCACCACCCAGGCGGAGAGGAAGAGGGAGGCGAAACCTGCGGACGGAGGGGAAGCTCCTCGGCCACGAAACGTCGTGCACAGACAACCACCAAGACGCAGACAAGTAGCTGACTACGACGCGAAAAAGGCGTCGGACATACAGAAACTCTTCAGGAGTCATCCCAGGAGGGCAGTGGAGAGCATCCTGTCCGATAAGTCACCCTATTGCGACATTCCCGCGGAGGAGGTGGAAAAGCATTTCCGCCAAGTCTACGGGAATGTCGGGATGGGGGGCTTGGAGGACGAGGGTGACGACTCGGTCTACCGTCGCACGACGGAGACCGAGAAGAAACTGCTCCTCGAAAGGATCACTCCTGAGGAAGTGACGAGACGCATGTCTAGAACCAAGAACACCGCCCCGGGCCCCGATGGCCTCACCTACGGCGACCTGAGGGCGGTCGATAGACATGGACGAATTCTCTCTTTTATCTTCAACAGATGCCTGAAGGAGGCCAGGACACCGGCCGCGTGGAAGACCTCTCGGACTGTCCTCCTGCACAAAGGGGGGGACCGCCAGGACATCGGCAACTGGAGGCCCATAGCGCTTGGCAACACCATCGCCAAGCTGTACGCCGGGGTGCTTGCTGACCGCATACTATCTTGGGCGGTCAGCGGGAAGAAGATGCACCCGGCTCAAAAGGGCTTCCGGGAGTTCGAGGGGTGCCACGAGCACAATTTCACCCTTCAGGCAGCTGTTGACGAAATGAGACGCAGACGTTCCCGAATCGCACTGGCTTGGCTTGACCTACGGAACGCGTTCGGGTCCATCCCGCACCAACACCTCCAGAACACCCTGAGGAGGATGGACTTGCCTGAGGAGATGAGGAGGACCGTGGAGGAGTTGCAGAAGGGCTCCACGGTCGTGAAGACGACCAGCGGCGACACCGGCGTCATCGACATCTGCGCCGGTGTCAAGCAGGGGTGCCCGTTATCACCGACCATTTTCAACTTGGGAATGGAGCCGGTGATACGGGCGGTCGCTGGTGAGGCAGGCAAGTCCGGAGTCGTCGTCCAGGGGCAAAACATCGCCATCCTGGCCTACGCGGACGACTTGGTGCTGGTGGCCCGGGACCAGGAGCACCTGCAGCGCCTGCTGAACATCGCGGGAGAAGAGGCGACCGCTGCAGGTCTACAGTTCAAGCCAAGCAAGTGCGCAACGCTGGACCTCAACTTTGCAGCAAACCAGCCCGTGCAGCCGTCCCAACTCACCAT
>NW_027286112.1:0-41001 GCF_022747635.1 Hetaerina americana
CTCACTCGACACAAACCAAACAAAAATGGTTCCATTGTGTGTGTTGTTTTTCATTTTCATCAAATAAAAAAAATAAAACCCAGAATAAATCCTGAAAGACAAGAAATGAGCATAAAAGATGCTTCAGCGCAAGTGTTTATGTTACTAAAAGAGCCCAAATTTCTAAAAATATTGCGAAAAACAACAATTTTCAGTTTAAGAGTGAATGTTTGAGGTGTAAAGAAGGCATTTATTTCATTTTTGGAAAATTTAATTTTTCACATTTTTCCATGAAAAGTGCAAATACCTCCCCCCCCCTTTGGGTTCTAGGTGAAAATCTCACTCGACACAAATCAAACAAAAATGTTTCCATGGTGTGTATTGTTGTTCATTTTCATCAAATAAACAAAATAAAACCCAGAATAAATACTGAAACAAGAAATGAGCATAAAAGATGCTTCAGCGCAAGTGTTAATGTTACTAAAAGAGCCCAAATTTCTAAAAATATTGCGAAAAACCACAATCTTCTGTTTTAGAGTGAATGTTTGAGGTGCATAGAAGGCATTTATTTCATTTTTATAAAATGTTATTTTTCACATTTTTCCATGAAAAGTGCCAATACCCCCCCTTTGGGTTCTAGGTGAAAATCTCACTCGACACAAATCAAACAAAAATGTTTCCATGGTGTGTATTGTTGTTCATTTTCATCAAATAAACAAAATAAAACCCAGAATAAATACTGAAACAAGAAATGAGCATAAAAGATGCTTCAGCGCAAGTGTTAATGTTACTAAAAGAGCCCAAATTTCTAAAAATATTGCGAAAAAACCACAATCTTCTGTTTTAGAGTGAATGTTTGAGGTGCATAGAAGGCATTTATTTCATTTTTAGAAAATGTTATTTTTCACATTTTTCCATGAAAAGTGCCAATACCCCCCCCCCTTTGGGTTCTAGGTGAAAATCTCACTCGACACAAATCAAACAAAAATGTTTCCATGGTGTGTATTGTTTTTCATTTTCATCAAATAAACAAAATAAAACCCAGAATTAATCCTGAAAGACAAGAAATGAGCATAAAAGATCCTTCAGCGCAAGTGATAATGTTAATAAAAGAGCCCAATTTTCTAAAAATATTGCGAAAAAATACAATTTTCAGTTTTAGAGTGACTGTTTTAGGTGTATAGAGGGCATTTATTTCATATTTAGAAAATTTAATTTTTCACATTTTTCCATGAAAAGTGCCGATACCCCCTTTTTGGGTTCTAGGTGAAAATCTCACTCGACAAAAATCAAACAAAAATGTTTCCATGGTGGGTATTGTTGCTCATTTTCATCAAATAAACAAAGTAAAACCCTGAATAAATCCTGAAAGATAAGAAATGAGCATAAAAGATGCTTCAGCCCAAGTGTTAATGTTACTAAGAGCCCAAATTTCTAAAAATATTGCGAAAAACAACAATTTTCAGATTTTGAGTGAATGTTTGAGGTGCATAGAAGGCATTTATTTCATTTTTAGAAAATGTTTTTTTTGACATTTTTCCATGAAAAGTGCCAATACCCCCCCCTTTGGGTTCTAGGTGAAAATCTCACTCGACAAAAATCAAACAAAAATGTTTCCATGGTGTGTATTGTTGTTTATTTTCATCAAAATAAACAAAATAAAACCCAGAACAAATCCTGAAAGACAAGAAATGAGCATAAAAGATGCTTCAGCCCAAGTGTTAATGTTACTAAAAGAGCCCAAATTTCTAAAAATATTGCGAAAAACAACAATTTTCAGATTTTGAGTGAATGTTTGAGGTGTATAGAAGGCATTTATTTCATTTTTAGAAAATGTTTTTTTTGACATTTTTCCATGAAAAGTGCCAATACCCCCCCCCTTTGGGTTCTAGGTGAAAATCTCACTCGACACAAATCAAACAAAAATGTTTCCATGGTGTGTATTGTTGTTCATTTTCATCAAATAAACAAAATAAAACCCAGAATAAATCCTGAATGACAAGAAATGAGCATAAAAGATGCATCAGCGGGGTTGTTAATGTTACTTAAAGAGCCAAAATTTCTAAAAATATTGCGAAAAACCACAATCTTCTGTTCAAGAGTGAATGTTTGAGGCGTATAGAAGGCATTTATTTCAATTTTAGAAAATTTAATTTTTCACATTTTTCCATGAAAAGTACCAATACCCCCCCTTTGGGTTCTAGGTGAAAATCTCACTCGACACAAACCAAACAAAAATGGTTCCATTGTGTGTGTTGTTTTTCATTTTCATCAAATAAAAAAAATAAAACCCAGAATAAATCCTGAAAGACAAGAAATGAGCATAAAAGATGCTTCAGCGCAAGTGTTTATGTTACTAAAAGAGCCCAAATTTCTAAAAATATTGCGAAAAACAACAATTTTCAGTTTAAGAGTGAATGTTTGAGGTGTAAAGAAGGCATTTATTTCATTTTTGGAAAATTTAATTTTTCACATTTTTCCATGAAAAGTGCAAATACCTCCCCCCCCTTTGGGTTCTAGGTGAAAATCTCACTCGACACAAATCAAACAAAAATGTTTCCATGGTGTGTATTGTTGTTCATTTTCATCAAATAAACAAAATAAAACCCAGAATAAATACTGAAACAAGAAATGAGCATAAAAGATGCTTCAGCGCAAGTGTTAATGTTACTAAAAGAGCCCAAATTTCTAAAAATATTGCGAAAAACCACAATCTTCTGTTTTAGAGAGAATGTTTGAGGTGCATAGAAGGCATTTATTTCATTTTTAGAAAATGTTATTTTTCACATTTTTCCATGAAAAGTGCCAATACCCCCCCCCTTTGGGTTCTAGGTGAAAATCTCACTCGACACAAATCAAACAAAAATGTTTCCATGGTGTGTATTGTTGATCATTTTCATCAAATAAACAAAAAAAAACCCCAGAATAAATCCTGATAGACAAGAAATGAGAATAAAAGATGCATCAGCGGGGTAATTAATTTTACTAAAAGAGCCAAAATTTCTAAAAATATTGCGAAAAACAACAATTTTCAGTTTTAGAGTGAATGTTTGAGGTGAATAGAAGGCATTTATTTCAATTGTAGAAAATTTAATTTTTCACATTTTTGCATGAACCCCCACCCTTTGGGTTCTAGGTGAAAATCTCACTCGACGCAAATCAAAAATAAATGTTTCCATGGTGTGTAATGGTTTTCATTTTCATCAAATAACAAAAAAAACCCAGAATAAATCCTGAAAGATAAGAAATGAGCCTAAAAGATGCTTCAGCGGGGTTGTTAATGTTACTAAAAGAGCCCAAATTTTAAAAATATTGCGAAAAACCACAATCTTCTGTTTAAGAGTGAATGTTTGAGGTGTATAGAAAGCATTTATTTCATTTTTAGAAAAAATTTTATCACATTTTTTCCATGAAAAGTGCCAATACCCCCCCCCCCTTTGGGTTCTAGGTGAAAATCTCACTCGACACATATCAAACAAAAATGTTTCCACGGTGTGTATTGGTTTTCATTTTCATCAAATAAACAAAAAAAACCCCAGAATAAATCCTGAAAGACAAGAAATGAGCATAAAAGATGCATCAGCGGGGTTGTTAATGTTACTAAAAGAGCCAAAATTTCTAAAAATATTGCGAAAAACCACAATCTTCTGTTCAAGAGTGAATGTTTGAGGTGTATAGAAGGCATTTATTTCAATTGTAGAAAATTTAATTTTTCACTTTTTCCATGAAAAGTGCCGATACCCCCCCCTTTGGGTTCTAGGTGAAAATCTCACTCGACAAAAATCAAACAAAAATGTTTCCATGGTGGGTATTGTTGCTCATTTTCATCAAATAAACAATGTAAAACCCAGAATAAATCCTGAAAGATAAGAAATGAGCATAAAAGATGCTTCAGCCCAAGTGTTAATGTTACTAAAAGAGCCCAAATTTCTAAAAATATTGCGAAAAACAACAATTTTCAGATTTTGAGTGAATGTTTGAGGTGTATAGAAGGCATTTATTTCATTTTTAGAAAATGTTTTTTTGACATTTTTCCATGAAAAGTGCCAATACCCCCCCCCTTTGGGTTCTAGGTGAAAATCTCACTCGACAAAAATCAAACAAAAATGTTTCCATGGTGTGTATTGTTGTTCATTTTCATCAAATAAACAAAATAAAACCCAGAATAAATCCTGAAAGACAAGAAATGAGCATAAAAGATGCTTCAGCCCAAGTGTTAATGTTACTAAAAGAGCCCAAATTTCTAAAAATATTGCGAAAAACAACAATTTTCAGATTTGAGT
The DNA here is from genome assembly GCF_022747635.1 of Hetaerina americana. Classification (NCBI taxonomy): domain Eukaryota; kingdom Metazoa; phylum Arthropoda; class Insecta; order Odonata; family Calopterygidae; genus Hetaerina; species Hetaerina americana. Next base: position 4,263 of record NW_027286112.1, read on the forward strand.
GAATGTTTGAGGTGTATAGAAGGCATTTATTTCATTTTTAGAAAATGTTTTTTTTGACATTTTTCCATGAAAAGTGCCAATACCCCCCCCCCCTTTGGGTTCTAGGTGAAAATCTCACTCGACACAAATCAAACAAAAATGTTTCCATGGTGTGTATTGTTGTTCATTTTCATCAAATAAACAAAATAAAACCCAGAATAAATCCTGAATGACAAGAAATGAGCATCAAAGATGCATCAGCGGGGTTGTTAATGTTACTTAAAGAGCCAAAATTTCTAAACATATTGCGAAAAAACCACAATCTTCTGTTCAAGAGTAAATGTTTGAGGCGTATAGAAGGCATTTATTTCAATTTTAGAAAATTTAATTTTTCACATTTTTCCATGAAAAGTACCAATACCCCCCCCTTTAGGTTCTAGGTGAAAATCTCACTCGACACAAATCAAACAAAAATGTTTCCATGGTGTGTATTGTTTTTCATTTTCATCAAATAAACAAAATAAAACCCAGAATTAATCCTGAAAGACAAGAAATGAGCATAAAAGATCCTTCAGCGCAAGTGATAATGTTAATAAAAGAGCCCAAATTTCTAAAAATATTGCGAAAAACAACAATTTTCAGTTTTAGAGTGAATGTTTTAGGTGTATAGAGGGCATTTATTTCATATTTAGAAAATTTAATTTTTCACATTTTTCCATGAAAAGTGCCGATACCCCCTTTTTGGGTTCTAGGTGAAAATCTCACTCGACAAAAATCAAACAAAAATGTTTCCATGGTGGGTATTGTTGCTCATTTTCATCAAATAAACAAAGTAAAACCCTGAATAAATCCTGAAAGATAAGAAATGAGCATAAAAGATGCTTCAGCCCAAGTGTTAATGTTACTAAGAGCCCAAATTTCTAAAAATATTGCGAAAAACAACAATTTTCAGATTTTGAGTGAATGTTTGAGGTGCATAGAAGGCATTTATTTCATTTTTAGAAAATGTTTTTTTTGACATTTTTCCATGAAAAGTGCCAATACCCCCCCCTTTGGGTTCTAGGTGAAAATCTCACTCGACAAAAATCAAACAAAAATGTTTCCATGGTGTGTATTGTTGTTTATTTTCATCAAATAAACAAAATAAAACCCAGAATAAATCCTGAAAGACAAGAAATGAGCATAAAAGATGCTTCAGCCCAAGTGTTAATGTTACTAAAAGAGCCCAAATTTCTAAAAATATTGCGAAAAACAACAATTTTCAGATTTTGAGTGAATGTTTGAGGTGTATAGAAGGCATTTATTTCATTTTTAGAAAATGTTTTTTTTGACATTTTTCCATGAAAAGTGCCAATACCCCCCCCCTTTTGGTTCTAGGTGAAAATCTCACTCGACACAAATCAAACAAAAATGTTTCCATGGTGTGTATTGTTGTTCATTTTCATCAAATAAACAAAATAAAACCCAGAATAAATCCTGAATGACAAGAAATGAGCATAAAAGATGCATCAGCGGGGTTGTTAATGTTACTTAAAGAGCCAAAATTTCTAAAAATATTGCGAAAAACCACAATCTTCTGTTCAAGAGTGAATGTTTGAGGCGTATAGAAGGCATTTATTTCAATTTTAGAAAATTTAATTTTTCACATTTTTCCATGAAAAGTACCAATACCCCCCCTTTGGGTTCTAGGTGAAAATCTCACTCGACACAAACCAAACAAAAATGGTTCCATTGTGTGTGTTGTTTTTCATTTTCATCAAATAAAAAAAATAAAACCCAGAATAAATCCTGAAAGACAAGAAATGAGCATAAAAGATGCTTCAGCGCAAGTGTTTATGTTACTAAAAGAGCCCAAATTTCTAAAAATATTGCGAAAAACAACAATTTTCAGTTTAAGAGTGAATGTTTGAGGTGTAAAGAAGGCATTTATTTCATTTTTGGAAAATTTAATTTTTCACATTTTTCCATGAAAAGTGCAAATACCTCCCCCCCCTTTGGGTTCTAGGTGAAAATCTCACTCGACACAAATCAAACAAAAATGTTTCCATGGTGTGTATTGTTGTTCATTTTCATCAAATAAACAAAATAAAACCCAGAATAAATACTGAAACAAGAAATGAGCATAAAAGATGCTTCAGCGCAAGTGTTAATGTTACTAAAAGAGCCCAAATTTCTAAAAATATTGCGAAAAACCACAATCTTCTGTTTTAGAGTGAATGTTTGAGGTGCATAGAAGGCATTTATTTCATTTTTAGAAAATGTTATTTTTCACATTTTTCCATGAAAAGTGCCCATACCCCCCCCTTTGGGTTCTAGGTGAAAATCTCACTCGACACAAATCAAACAAAAATGTTTCCATGGTGTGTATTGTTGTTCATTTTCATCAAATAAACAAAAAAAACCCCAGAATAAATCCTGATAGACAAGAAATGAGCATAAAAGATGCATCAGCGGGGTAATTAATTTTACTAAAAGAGCCAAAATTTCTAAAAATATTGCGAAAAACAACAATTTTCAGTTTTAGAGTGAATGTTTGAGGTGAATAGAAGGCATTTATTTCAATTGTAGAAAATTTAATTTTTCACATTTTTGCATGAACCCCCACCCTTTGGGTTCTAGGTGAAAATCTCACTCGACGCAAATCAAAAATAAATGTTTCCATGGTGTGTAATGGTTTTCATTTTCATCAAATAAACAAAAAAAACCCAGAATAAATCCTGAAAGATAAGAAATGAGCCTAAAAGATGCTTCAGCGGGGTTGTTAATGTTACTAAAAGAGCCCAAATTTTAAAAATATTGCGAAAAACCACAATCTTCTCTTTAAGAGTGAATGTTTGAGGTGTATAGAAAGCATTTATTTCATTTTTAGAAAAAATTTTATCACATTTTTCCATGAAAAGTGCCAATACCCCCCCCTTTGGGTTCTAGGTGAAAATCTCACTCGACACATATCAAACAAAAATGTTTCCACGGTGTGTATTGGTTTTCATTTTCATCAAATAAACAAAAAAAACCCCAGAATAAATCCTGAAAGACAAGAAATGAGCATAAAAGATGCATCAGCGGGGTTGTTAATGTTACTAAAAGAGCCAAAATTTCTAAAAATATTGCGAAAAACCACAATCTTCTGTTCAAGAGTGAATGTTTGAGGTGTATAGAAGGCATTTATTTCAATTGTAGAAAATTTAATTTTTCACTTTTTCCATGAAAAGTGCCGATACCCCCCCTTTGGGTTCTAGGTGAAAATCTCACTCGACAAAAATCAAACAAAAATGTTTCCATGGTGGGTATTGTTGCTCATTTTCATCAAATAAACAATGTAAAACCCAGAATAAATCCTGAAAGATAAGAAATGAGCATAAAAGATGCTTCAGCCCAAGTGTTAATGTTACTAAAAGAGCCCAAATTTCTAAAAATATTGCGAAAAACAACAATTTTCAGATTTTGAGTGAATGTTTGAGGTGTATAGAAGGCATTTATTTCATTTTTAGAAAATGTTTTTTTTTGACATTTTTCCATGAAAAGTGCCAATACCCCCCCCCTTTTGGTTCTAGGTGAAAATCTCACTCGACAAAAATCAAACAAAAATGTTTCCATGGTGTGTATTGTTGTTCATTTTCATCAAATAAACAAAATAAAACCCAGATTAAATCCTGAAAGACAAGAAATGAGCATAAAAGATGCTTCAGCGGGGTTGTTAATGTTACTAAAAGAGCCCAAATTTCTAAAAATATTGCGAAAAACAACAATTTTCAGATTTTGAGTGAATGTTTGAGGTGTATAGAAGGCATTTATTTCATTTTTAGAAAATGTTTTTTTTGACATTTTTCCATGAAAAGTGCCAATACCCCCCCCCTTTGGGTTCTAGGTGAAAATCTCACTCGACACAAATCAAACAAAAATGTTTCCATGGTGTGTATTGTTGTTCATTTTCATCAAATAAACAAAATAAAACCCAGAATAAATCCTGAATGACAAGAAATGAGCATAAAAGATGCATCAGCGGGGTTGTTAATGTTACTTAAAGAGCCAAAATTTCTAAACATATTGCGAAAAACCACAATCTTCTGTTCAAGAGTAAATGTTTGAGGCGTATAGAAGGCATTTATTTCAATTTTAGAAAATTTAATTTTTCACATTTTTCCATGAAAAGTACCAATACCCCCCCCCTTTAGGTTCTAGGTGAAAATCTCACTCGACACAAATCAAACAAAAATGGTTCCATGGTGTGTGTTGTTTTTCATTTTCATCAAATAAAAAAAATAAAACCCCGAATAAATCCTGAAAGACAAGAAATGAGCATAAAAGATGCTTCAGCGCAAGTGTATATGTTACTAAAAGAGCCCAAATTTCTAAAAATATTGCGAAAAACAACAATTTTCAGTTTTAGAGTGAATGTTTGAGGTGTAAAGAGGGCATTTATTTCATATTTAGAAAATTTAATTTTTCACATTTTTCCATGAAAAGTGCCGATACCCCCCCCTTTGGGTTCTAGGTGAAAATCTCACTCGACACAAATCAAACAAAATTGGTTCCATGGTGTGTATTGTTGCTCATTTTCATCAAATAAACAAAGTAAAACCCAGAATAAATCCTGAAAGATAAGAAATGAGCATAAAAGATGCTTCAGCGCGAGTGTTAATGTTACTAAAAGAGCCAAAATGTCTAAAAATATTGCGAAAAACAACAATTTTCAGTTTTAGAGTGAATGTTTGAGGTGAATAGAAGGCATTTATTTCAATTGTAGAAAATTTAATTTTTCACATTTTTGCATGAAAAAGGCCAATACCCCCCCCTTTGGGTTCTAGGTGAAAATCTCACTCGACGCAAATCAAAAATAAATGTTTCCATGGTGTGTAATGGTTTTAATTTTCATCAAATAAACAAAAAAAAACCCAGAATAAATCCTGAAAGACAAGAAATGAGCATAAAAGATGCATCAGCGGGGTTGTTAATGTTACTAAAAGAGCCCAAATTTCTAAAAATATTGCGAAAAACAACAATCTTCTGTTTTAGAGAGAATGTTGAGGTGTATAGAAGGCATTTATTTCATTTTTAGAAATTTTTTTTTCTCAATTGTCCATGAAAAGTGCCAATACCCCCCCCCTTTGGGTTCTAGGTGAAAATCTCACTCGATACAAATCAAACAAAAATGTTTCCATGGAGTGTATTGTTGGTCATTTTCATCAAATAAACAAAAAAAAAACCCAGAATAAATCCTGAAAGACAAGAAATGAGCAAAAAAGATGCATCAGCGGGGTTGTTAATGTTACTAAAAGAGCCCAAATTTCTAAAAATATTGCGAAAAAAAACAATCTTCTGTTGTAGAGTGAATGTTTGAGGTGTATAGAAGGCATTTATTTCATTTTTAGAAATTTTTTTTTCTCAATTGTCCATGAAAAGTGCCAATACCACCCCCTTTGGGTTCTAGGTGAAAATCTCCCTCGATACATATCAAACAAAAATGCTTCCATGGAGTGTATTGTTGCTCATTTTCATCAAATAAACAAAGAAAAACCCAGAATAAATCCTGAAAGATAAGAAATGAGCATAAAAGATGCTTCAGCGGGGTTGTTAATGTTACTAAAAGAGCCCAAATTTTAAAAATATTGCGAAAAACCACAATCTTCTGTTTAAGAGTGAATGTTTGAGGTGTATAGAAAGCATTTATTTCATTTTTAGAAAAAATTTTATCACATTTTTCCATGAAAAGTGCCAATACCCCCCCCTTTGGGTTCTAGGTGAAAATCTCACTCGACACAAATCAAACAAAAATGTTTCCACGGTGTGTATTGGTTTTCATTTTCATCAAATAAACAAACAAAACCCCAGAATAACTCCTGAAAGACAAGAAATGAGCATAAAAGATGCATAAGCGGGGTTGTTAATGTTACTAAAAGAGCCAAAATTTCTAAAAATATTGCGAAAAACCACAATCTTCTGTTCAAGAGTGAATGTTTGAGGTGTATAGAAGGCATTTATTTCAATTGTAGAAAATTTAATTTTTCTCATTTTTCCATGAAAAGTGCCAATACCCCCCCCTTTGGGTTCTAGGTGAAAATCTCACTCGACACAAATCAAACAAAAATGTTTCCATGGTGTGTATTGTTTTTCATTTTCATCAAATAAACAAAATAAAACCCAGAATTAATCCTGAAAGACAAGAAATGAGCATAAAAGATCCTTCAGCGCAAGTGATAACGTTAATAAAAGAGCCCAATTTTCTAAAAATATTGCGAAAAACAACAATTTTCAGTTTTAGAGTGAATGTTTGAGGTGTATAGAGGGCATTTATTTCATTTTTAGAAAATGTTTTTTTTGACATTTTTCCATGAAAAGTGCCAATACCCCCCCTTTGGGTTCTAGGTGAAAATCTCACTCGACAAAAATCAAACAAAAATGTTTCCATGGTGTGTATTGTTGTTCATTTTCATCAAATAAACAAAATAAAACCCAGAATAAATCCTGAATGACAAGAAATGAGCATAAAAGATGCATCAGCGGGATTGTTAATGTTACTTAAAGAGCCAAAATTTCTAAAAATATTGCGAAAAACCACAATCTTCTGTTCAAGAGTGAAAGTTTGAGGCGTATAGAAGGCATTTATTTCAATTTTAGAAAATTTAATTTTTCACATTTTTCCATGAAAAGTACCAATACCCCCCCTTTGGGTTCTAGGTGAAAATCTCACTCGACACAAACCAAACAAAAATGGTTCCATTGTGTGTGTTGTTTTTCATTTTCATCAAATAAAAAAAATAAAACCCAGAATAAATCCTGAAAGACAAGAAATGAGCATAAAAGATGCTTCAGCGCAAGTGTTTATGTTACTAAAAGAGCCCAAATTTCTAAAAATATTGCGAAAAACAACAATTTTCAGTTTAAGAGTGAATGTTTGAGGTGTAAAGAAGGCATTTATTTCATTTTTGGAAATATAATTTTTCACATTTTTCCATGAAAAGTGCAAATACCTCCCCCCCCTTTGGGTTCTAGGTGAAAATCTCACTCGACACAAATCAAACAAAAATGTTTCCATGGTGTGTATTGTTGTTCATTTTCATCAAATAAACAAAATAAAACCCAGAATAAATACTGAAACAAGAAATGAGCATAAAAGATGCTTCAGCGCAAGTGTTAATGTTACTAAAAGATCCCAAATTTCTAAAAATATTGCGAAAAACCACAATCTTCTGTTTTAGAGTGAATGTTTGAGGTGCATAGAAGGCATTTATTTCATTTTTAGAAAATGTTATTTTTCACATTTTTCCATGAAAAGTGCCCATACCCCCCCCTTTGGGTTCTAGGTGAAAATCTCACTCGACACAAATCAAACAAAAATGTTTCCATGGTGTGTATTGTTGTTCATTTTCATCAAATAAACAAAAAAAAACCCCAGAATAAATCCTGAAAGACAAGAAATGAGCATAAAAGATGCATCAGCGGGGTAATTAATTTTACTAAAAGAGCCAAAATTTCTAAAAATATTGCGATTAACAACAATTATCAGTTTAAGAGTGAATGTTTGAGGTATATAGAAGGCATTTATTTCATTTTTAGAAAATTTAATTTTTCACATTTTTCCATGAAAAGTGCCAATACGCCCCCCTTTGGGTTCTAGGTGAAAATCTCACTCGACGCAAATCAAAAATAAATTTTCCATGGTGTGTAATGGTTTTCATTTTCATCAAATAAACAAAAAAAACCCCAGAATAAATCCTGAAAGACAAGAAATGAGCATAAAAGATGCATCAGCGGGGTTGTTAATGTTACTAAAAGAGCCCAAATTTCTAAAAAAATTGCGAAAAACAACAATCTTCTGTTTTAGAGAGAATGTTTGAGGTGTATAGAAGGCATTTATTTCATTTTTAGAAATTTTTTTTTCTCAATTGTCCATGAAAAGTGCCAATACCCCCCCCCTTTGGGTTCTAGGTGAAAATCTCACTCGATACAAATCAAACAAAAATGTTTCCACGGAGTGTATTGTTGCTCATTTTCATCAAATAAACAAAAAAAAACCCAGAATAAATCCTGAAAGACAAGAAATGAGCAAAAAAGATGCATCAGCGGGGTTGTTAATGTTACTAAAAGAGCCCAAATTTCTAAAAATATTGCGAAAAACAACAATTTTCAGTTCAAGAGTGAATGTTTGAGGTGTCTAGAAGGCATTTATTTCAATTGTAAAAAATTTAATTTTTCACATTTTTCCATGAAAAGTGCCAATACCCCCCCCTTTGGGTTCTAGGTGAAAATCTCACTCGACACAAATCAAACAAAAATGTTTCCATGGTGTGTATTGTTGTTCATTTTCATCAAATAAACAAAATAAAACCCAGAAAAAATCCTGAAAGACAAGAATTGAGCATAAAAGATGCTTCAGCGCAAGTGGTAACGTTACTAAAAGAGCCTAAATTTCTAAAAATATTGCGAAAAACAACAATTTTCAGTTTAAGAGTGAATGTTTGAGGTGTAAAGAAGGCATTTATTTCATTTTTAGAAAATTTAATTTTTCACATTTTTCCATGAAAAGTGCCAATAACCCCCCCTTTGGGTTCTAGATGAAAATCTCACTCGACACAAATCAAACAAAAATGTTTCCATGGTGTGTATTGTTGTTTATTTTCATCAAATAAACAAAATAAAACCCAGAATAAATCCTGAAAGTCAAGAAATGAGCATAAAAGATGCTTCAGCGCAAGTGGTAACGTTACTAAAAGAGCCCAAATTTCTAAAAATATTGCGAAAAACAACAATTTTCAGTTTAAGAGTGAATGTTTGAGGTGTAAAGAAGGCATTTATTTCATTTTTAGAAAATTTAATTTTTCACATTTTTCCATGAAAAGTGCCAATAACCCCCCCTTTGGGTTCTAGGTGAAAATCTCACTGGACACAAATCAAACAAAAATGTTTCCATGGTGTGTATTGTTGCTCATTTTCATCAAATAAACAAAGTAAAACCCAGAATAAATCCTGAAAGATAAGAAATGAGCATAAAAGATGCTTCAGCGCGAGCGTTAATGTTACTGAAAGAGCCAAAATTTCTAAAAATATTGCGAAAAACAACAATTTTCAGTTTAAGATAGAATGTTTGAGGTGCATAGAAGGCATTTATTTCATTTTTAGAAAATGTTATTTTTCACATTTTTCCATGAAAAGTGCCCATACCCCCCCCTTTGGGTTCTAGGTGAAAATCTCACTCGACACAAATCAAACAAAAATGTTTCCATGGTGTGTATTGTTGTTCATTTTCATCAAATAAACAAAAAAAACCCCAGAATAAATCCTGAAAGACAAGAAATGAGCATAAAAGATGCATCAGCGGGGTAATTAATTTTACTAAAAGAGCCAAAATTTCTAAAAATATTGCGATTAACAACAATTATCAGTTTAAGAGTGAATGTTTGAGGTATATAGAAGGCATTTATTTCATTTTTAGAAAATTTAATTTTTCACATTTTTCCATGAAAAGTGCCAATACGCCCCCCTTTGGGTTCTAGGTGAAAATCTCACTCGACGCAAATCAAAAATAAATTTTCCATGGTGTGTAATGGTTTTCATTTTCATCAAATAAACAAAAAAAACCCCAGAATAAATCCTGAAAGACAAGAAATGAGCATAAAAGATGCATCAGCGGGGTTGTTAATGTTACTAAAAGAGCCCAAATTTCTAAAAAAATTGCGAAAAACAACAATCTTCTGTTTTAGAGAGAATGTTTGAGGTGTATAGAAGGCATTTATTTCATTTTTAGAAATTTTTTTTTCTCAATTGTCCATGAAAAGTGCCAATACCCCCCCCCTTTGGGTTCTAGGTGAAAATCTCACTCGATACAAATCAAACAAAAATGTTTCCACGGAGTGTATTGTTGCTCATTTTCATCAAATAAACAAAAAAAAACCCAGAATAAATCCTGAAAGACAAGAAATGAGCAAAAAAGATGCATCAGCGGGGTTGTTAATGTTACTAAAAGAGCCCAAATTTCTAAAAATATTGCGAAAAACAACAATTTTCAGTTCAAGAGTGAATGTTTGAGGTGTCTAGAAGGCATTTATTTCAATTGTAAAAAATTTAATTTTTCACATTTTTCCATGAAAAGTGCCAATACCCCCCCCTTTGGGTTCTAGGTGAAAATCTCACTCGACACAAATCAAACAAAAATGTTTCCATGGTGTGTATTGTTGTTCATTTTCATCAAATAAACAAAATAAAACCCAGAAAAAATCCTGAAAGACAAGAATTGAGCATAAAAGATGCTTCAGCGCAAGTGGTAACGTTACTAAAAGAGCCTAAATTTCTAAAAATATTGCGAAAAACAACAATTTTCAGTTTAAGAGTGAATGTTTGAGGTGTAAAGAAGGCATTTATTTCATTTTTAGAAAATTTAATTTTTCACATTTTTCCATGAAAAGTGCCAATAACCCCCCCTTTGGGTTCTAGATGAAAATCTCACTCGACACAAATCAAACAAAAATGTTTCCATGGTGTGTATTGTTGTTTATTTTCATCAAATAAACAAAATAAAACCCAGAATAAATCCTGAAAGTCAAGAAATGAGCATAAAAGATGCTTCAGCGCAAGTGGTAACGTTACTAAAAGAGCCCAAATTTCTAAAAATATTGCGAAAAACAACAATTTTCAGTTTAAGAGTGAATGTTTGAGGTGTAAAGAAGGCATTTATTTCATTTTTAGAAAATTTAATTTTTCACATTTTTCCATGAAAAGTGCCAATAACCCCCCCTTTGGGTTCTAGGTGAAAATCTCACTGGACACAAATCAAACAAAAATGTTTCCATGGTGTGTATTGTTGCTCATTTTCATCAAATAAACAAAGTAAAACCCAGAATAAATCCTGAAAGACAAGAAATGAGCATAAAAGATGCTTCAGCGCAAGTGTATATGTTACTAAAAGAGCCCAAATTTCTAAAAATATTGCGAAAAACAACAATTTTCAGTTTTAGAGTGAATGTTTGAGGTGTATAGAGGGCATTTATTTCATATTTAGAAAATTTAATTTTTCACATTTTTCCATGAAAAGTGCCGATACCCCCCCTTTGGGTTCTAGGTGACAATCTCACTCGACACAAATCAAACAAAAATGTTTCCATGGTGTGTATTGTTGCTCATTTTCATCAAATAAACAAAGTAAAACCCAGAATAAATCCTGAAAGATAAGAAATGAGCATAAAAGATGCTTCAGCGCGAGTGTTAATGTTACTAAAAGAGCCAAAATTTCTAAAAATATTGCGAAAAACAACAATTTTCAGTTTAAGAGTGAATGTTTGAGGTGTATAGAAGGCATTTATTTCATTTTTAGAAAATGTTTTTTTTGACATTTTTCCATGAAAAGTGCCAATACCCCCCCCTTTGGGTTCTAGGTGAAAATCTCACTCGACACAAATCAAACAAAAATGGTTCCATGGTGTGTGTTGTTTTTCATTTTCATCAAATAAAAAAAAAACCCAGAATAAATCCTGAAAGACAAGAAATGAGCATAAAAGATGCTTCAGCGCAAGTGTTTATGTTACTAAAGGAGCCCAAATTTCTAAAAATATTGCGAAAAACAACAATTTTCAGTTTTAGAGTGAATGTTTGAGGTGTATAGAGGGCATTTATTTCATATTTAGAAAATTTAATTTTTCACATTTTTCCATGGAAAGTGCCGATACCCCCCCTTTGGGTTCTAGGTGAAAATCTCACTCGACACAAATCAAACAAAAATGTGTCCATGGTGTGTATTGTTGCTCATTTTCATCAAATAAAAAAAGTAAAACCCAGAATAAATCCTGAAAGACAAGAAATGAGCATAAAAGATGCTTCAGCGCAAGTGGTAACGTTACTAAAAGAGCCCAAATTTCTAAAAATATTGCGAAAAACAACAATTTTCAGTTTAAGAGTGAGTGTTTGAGGTGTAAAGAAGGCATTTATTTCATTTTTGGAAAATTTAATTTTTCACATTTTTCCATGAAAAGTGCAAATACCCCCCCTTTGGGTTCTAGGTGAAAATCTCACTTGACACAAATCGAACAAAAATGTTTCCATGGTGTGTATTTTTGTTCATTTTCATCAAGTAAACAAAATAAAACCCAGAATAAATCCTGAAAGACAAGAAATGAGCATAAAAGATGCTTCAGCGCAAGTGTTAATGTTAGTAAAAGAGCCCAAAATTCTAAAAATATTGCGAAAAACAACAATTTTCAGATTTTGAGTGAATGTTTGAGGTGTATAGAAGGCATTTATTTCATTTTTAGAAAATGTTTTTTTGACATTTTTCCATGAAAAGTGCCAAAACCCCCCTTTGGGTTCTAGGTGAAAATCTCACTCGACACAAATCAAACAAAAATGGTTCCATGGTGTGTGTTGTTTTTCATTTTCATCAAATAAAAAAAATAAAACCCAGAATAAATCCTGAAAGACAAGAAATGAGCATAAAACATGCTTTAGCGCAAGTGTTTATGTTACTAAAAGAGCCCAAATTTCTAAAAATATTGCGAAAAACAACAATTTTCAGTTTTAGAGTGAATGTTTGAGGTGTATAGAGGGCATTTATTTCATATTTAGAAAATTTAATTTTTCACATTTTTCCATGGAAAGTGCCGATACCCCCCCTTTGGGTTCTAGGTGAAAATCTCATTCGACACAAATCAAACAAAAATGTTTCCATGGTGTGTATTGTTGCTCATTTTCATCAAATAAACAAAGTAAAACCCAGAATAAATCCTGAAAGATAAGAAATGAGCATAAAAGATGCTTCAGCGCGAGTGTTAATGTTACTAAAAGAGCCAAAATTTCTAAAAATATTGCGAAAAACAACAATTTTCAGTTTAAGAGTGAATGTTTGAGGTGCATAGAAGGCATTTATTTCATTTTTAGAAAATGTTAAATTTCACATTTTTCCATGAAAGGTGCCTTTACCCCCCCCCTTTGGGATCTAGGTGAAAATCTCACTCGAAACAAATCAAACAAAAATGTTTCCATGGGGTGTATTGTTGTTCATTTTCATCAAATAAACAAAATTAAACCCAGAATAAATCCTGAAAGGCAAGAAATGAGCATAAAAGATGCTTCAGCGGGGTTGTTAATGTTACTAAAGGAGCCCAAATTTCTAAAAATATATCGAAAAACAACCATTTTCAGTTTAAGAGTGAATGTTTTAGGTGTATAGAAGGCTTTTATTTCATTTTTAGAAAATTTAATTTTTCACATTTTTCCATGAAAAGTGCCAATACCCCCCCTTTGGGTTCTAGGTGAAAATCTCACACGACACAAATCAAAAAAAATGTTTCCATGGTGTGTATTGGTTTTCATTTTCATCAAATAAACAAAAAAAACCCCAGAATAAATCCTGAAAAACAAGAAATGAGCATAAAAGATGCATCAGCGGGGTTGTTAATGTTACTAAAAGAGCCCCTATTTCTAAAAATATTGCGAAAAACCACAATCTTCTGTTTTAGAGTGAATGTTTGAGGTGTATAGATGGCATTTATTTCAATATTAAAAAATTTAATTTTTTTTCATTTTTCCATGAAAAGTGCCAATACCCCCCCCTTTGGGATCTAGGTGAAAATCTCACTCGACACAAATCAAACAAAAATGTTTCCATGGTGGGTATTGTTGCTCATTTTCATCAAATAAACAATGTAAAACCCAGAATAAATCCTGAAAGATAAGAAATGAGCATAAAAGATGCTTCAGCACAAGTGTTAATGTTACTAAAAGAGCCCAAATTTCTAAAAATATTGCGAAAAACAACAATTTTCAGATTTTGAGTGAATGTTTGAGGTGTATAGAAGGCATTTATTTCATTTTTAGAATTTTTTTTTTTTGTCATTTTTCCATGAAAAGTGCCAATACCCCCCCTTTGGGTTCTAGGTGAAAATCTCACTCAACAAAAATCAAACAAAAATGTTTCCATGGTGTGTATTGTTGTTCATTTTCATCAAATAAACAAAATAAAACCCAGAATAAATCCTGAAAGACAAGAAATGAGCATAAAAGATGCTTCAGCCCAAGTGTTAATGTTACTAAAAGAGCCCAAATTCCTAAAAATATTGCGAAAAACAACAATTTTCAGATTTTGAGTGAATGTTTGAGGTGTATAGAAGGCATTTATTTCATTTTTAGAAAATGTTTTTTTTGACATTTTTCCATGAAAAGTGCCAATACCCCCACTTTGGGTTCTAGGTGAAAATCTCACTCGACACAAATCAAACAAAAATGTTTCCATGGTGTGTATTGTTGTTCATTTTCATCAAATAAACAAAATAAAACCCAGAATAAATCCTGAATGACAAGAAATGAGCATAAAAGATGCATCAGCGGGGTTGTTAATGTTACTTAAAGAGCCAAAATTTCTAAAAATATTGCGAAAAACCACAATCTTCTGTTCAAGAGTAAATGTTTGAGGCGTATAGAAGGCATTTATTTCAATTTTAGAAAATTTAATTTTTCACATTTTTCCATGAAAAGTACCAATACCCCCCCCTTTGGGTTCTAGGTGAAAATCTCACTCGACACAAATCAAACAAAAATGGTTCCATGGTGTGTGTTGTTTTTCATTTTCATCAAATAAAAAAAATAAAACCCAGAATAAATCCTGAAAGACAAGAAATGAGCATAAAAGATGCTTCAGCGCAAGTGTATATGTTACTAAAAGAGCCCAAATTTCTAAAAATATTGCGAAAAACAACAATTTTCAGTTTTAGAGTGAATGTTTGAGGTGTATAGAGGGCATTTATTTCATATTTAGAAAATTTAATTTTTCACATTTTTCCATGAAAAGTGCCGATACCCCCCCTTTGGGTTCTAGGTGAAAATCTCACTCGACACAAATCAAACAAAAATGTTTCCATGGTGTGTATTGTTGCTCATTTTCATTAAATAAACAAAGTAAAACCCAGAATAAATCCTGAAAGATAAGAAATGAGCATAAAAGATGCTTCAGCGCGAGTGTTAATGTTACTAAAAGAGCCAAAATTTCTAAAAATATTGCGAAAAACAACAATTTTCAGTTTAAGAGTGAATGTTTGAGGTGTATAGAAGGCATTTATTTCATTTTTAGAAAATGTTTTTTTTGACATTTTTCCATGAAAAGTGCCAATACCCCCCCCTTTGGGTTCTAGGTGAAAATCTCACTCGACACAAATCAAACAAAAATGGTTCCATGGTGTGTGTTGTTTTTCATTTTCATCAAATAAACAAAATAAAACCCAGAATAAATCCTGAAAGACAAGAAATGAGCATAAAAGATGCTTCAGCGCAAGTGTTAATGTTAGTAAAAGAGCCCAAAATTCCAAAAAAATTGCGAAAAACAAAAATTTTCAGATTTTTAGTGAATGTTTGAGGTGTATAGAAGGCATTAATTTCATTTTTAGAAAATGTTTTTTTTGACATTTTTCCATGAAAAGTGCCAAACCCCCCTTTGGGTTCTAGGTGAAAATCACACTCGACACAAATCAAACAAAAATGGTTCCATGGTGTGTGTTGTTTTTCATTTTCATCAAATAAAAAAAAAACCCAGAATAAATCCTGAAAGACAAGAAATGAGCATAAAAGATGCTTCAGCGCAAGTGTTTATGTTACTAAAGGAGCCCAAATTTCTAAAAATATTGCGAAAAACAACAATTTTCAGTTTTAGAGTGAATGTTTGAGGGGTATAGAGGGCATTTATTTCATTTTTGGAAAATTTAATTTTTCACATTTTTCCATGAAAAGTGCAAATACCCCCCCCCCCTTTGGGTTCTAGGTGAAAATCTCACTAAACACAAATCAAACAAAAATGTTTCCATGGTGTGTATTGTTGTTCATTTTCATCAAATAAAAAAAAAAAAACCCAGAATAAATACTGAAACAAGAAATGAGTATAAAAGATGCTTCAGCGCAAGTGTTAATGTTAGTAAAAGAGCCCAAAATTCCAAAAATATTGCGAAAAACAAAAATTTTCAGATTTAGAGTGAATGTTTGAGGTGTATAGAAGGCATTAATTTCATTTTTAAAAATGTTTTTTTCCACATTTTTCCATGAAAAGTGCCAATACCCCCCCTTTGGGTTCTAGGTGAAAATCTCACTCGACACAAATCGAACAAAAATGTTTCCATGGTGTGTATTTTTGTTCATTTTCATCAAGTAAACAAAATAAAACCCAGAATAAATCCTGAAAGACAAGAAATGAGCATAAAAGATGCTTCAGCGCAAGTGTTAATGTTAGTAAAAGAGCCCAAAATTCTAAAAATATTGCGAAAAACAACAATTTTCAGATTTTGAGTGAATGTTTGAGGTGTATAGAAGGCATTTATTTCATTTTTAGAAAATGTTTTTTTGACATTTTTCCATGAAAAGTGCCAAAACCCCCCTTTGGGTTCTAGGTGAAAATCTCACTCGACACAAATCAAACAAAAATGGTTCCATGGTGTGTGTTGTTTTTCATTTTCATCAAATAAAAAAAATAAAACCCAGAATAAATCCTGAAAGACAAGAAATGAGAATAAAACATGCTTTAGCGCAAGTGTTTATGTTACTAAAAGAGCCCAAAATTCTAAAAATATTGCGAAAAACAACAATTTTCAGTTTTAGAGTGAATGTTTGAGGTGTATAGAGGGCATTTATTTCATATTTAGAAAATTTAATTTTTCACATTTTTCCATGGAAAGTGCCGATACCCCCCCTTTGGGTTCTAGGTGAAAATCTCATTCGACACAAATCAAACAAAAATGTTTCCATGGTGTGTATTGTTGCTCATTTTCATCAAATAAACAAAGTAAAACCCAGAATAAATCCTGAAAGATAAGAAATGAGCATAAAAGATGCTTCAGCGCGAGTGTTAATGTTACTAAAAGAGCCAAAATTTCTAAAAATATTGCGAAAAACAACAATTTTCAGTTTAAGAGTGAATGTTTGAGGTGCATAGAAGGCATTTATTTTATTTTTAGAAAATGTTAAATTTCACATTTTTCCATGAAAGGTGCCATTACCCCCCCCTTTGGGATCTAGGTGAAAATCTCACTCGACACAAATCAAACAAAAATGTTTCCATGGTGTGTAACTTTGTTCATTTTCATCAATTAAACTAAATAAAACCCACATTAAATCCTGAAAGACAGGAAATGAGCATAAAAGATGCTTCAGCGAAAGTGTTAATGTTACTAAAAGAGCCAAAATTTCTAAAAATATTGCGAAAAACAACAATTTTCAGTTTAAGAGTGAATGTTTGAAGTGTATAGAAGGCATTTATTTCATTTTTAGAAAATGTTTTTTTTGACATTTTTCCATGAAAAGTGCCAATACCCCCCCCTTTGGGTTCTAGGTGAAAATCTCACTCGACACAAATCAAACAAAAATGGTTCCATGGTGTGTGTTGTTTTTCATTTTCATCAAATAAAAAAAAAACCCAGAATAAATCCTGAAAGACAAGAAATGAGCATAAAAGATGCTTCAGCGCAAGTGTTTATGTTACTAAAAGAGCCCAAATTTCTAAAAATATTGCGAAAAACAACAATTTTCAGTTTTAGAGTGAATGTTTGAGGTGTATAGAGGGCATTTATTTCATATTTAGAAAATTTAATTTTTCACATTTTTCCATGGAAAGTGCCGATACCCCCCCTTTGGGTTCTAGGTGAAAATCTCACTCGACACAAATCAAACAAAAATGTGACCATGGTGTGTATTGTTGCTCATTTTCATCAAATAAAAAAAGTAAAACCCAGAATAAATCCTGAAAGACAAGAAATGAGCATAAAAGATGCTTCAGCGCAAGTGGTAACGTTACTAAAAGAGCCCAAATTTCTAAAAATATTGCGAAAAACAACAATTTTCAGTTTAAGAGTGAGTGTTTGAGGTGTAAAGAAGGCATTTATTTCATTTTTGGAAAATTTAATTTTTCACATTTTTCCATGAAAAGTGCAAATACCCCCCCCCTTTGGGTTCTAGGTGAAAATCTCACTAAACACAAATCAAACAAAAATGTTTCCATGGTGTGTATTGTTGTTCATTTTCATCAAATAAAAAAAAAAAACCCAGAATAAATCCTGAAACAAGAAATGAGTATAAAAGATGCTTCAGCGCAAGTGTTAATGTTAGTAAAAGAGCCCAAAATTCCAAAAATATTGCGAAAAACAAAAATTTTCAGATTTAGAGTGAATGTTTGAGGTGTATAGAAGGCATTAATTTCATTTTTAAAAATGTTTTTTTCCACATTTTTCCATGAAAAGTGCCAATACCCCCCCTTTGGGTTCTAGGTGAAAATCTCACTCGACACAAATCGAACAAAAATGTTTCCATGGTGTGTATTTTTGTTCATTTTCATCAAGTAAACAAAATAAAACCCAGAATAAATCCTGAAAGACAAGAAATGAGCATAAAAGATGCTTCAGCGCAAGTGTTAATGTTAGTAAAAGAGCCCAAAATTCTAAAAATATTGCGAAAAACAACAATTTTCAGATTTTGAGTGAATGTTTGAGGTGTATAGAAGGCATTTATTTCATTTTTAGAAAATGTTTTTTTTGACATTTTTCCATGAAAAGTGCCAAAACCCCCCTTTGGGTTCTAGGTGAAAATCTCACTCGACACAAATCAAACAAAAATGGTTCCATGGTGTGTGTTGTTTTTCATTTTCATCAAATAAAAAAAATAAAACCCAGAATAAATCCTGAAAGATAAGAAATGAGCATAAAAGATGCTTCAGCGCGAGTGTTAATGTTACTAAAAGAGCCAAAATTTCTAAAAATATTGCGAAAAACAACAATTTTCAGTTTAAGAGTGAATGTTTGAGGTGCATAGAAGGCATTTATTTCATTTTTAGAAAATGTTAAATTTCACATTTTTCCATGAAAGGTGCCTTTACCCCCCCCTTTGGGATCTAGGTGAAAATCTCACTCGACACAAATCAAACAAAAATGTTTCCATGGTGTGTAACTTTGTTCATTTTCATCAATTAAACAAAATAAAACCCACATTAAATCCTGAAAGACAGGAAATGAGCATAAAAGATGCTTCAGCGCAAGTGTTAATGTTACTAAAAGAGCCAAAATATCTAAAAATATTGCGAAAAACAACAATTTTCAGTTTAAGAGTGAGTGTTTGAGGTGTAAAGAAGGCATTTATTTCATTTTTGGAAAATTTAATTTTTCACATTTTTCCATGAAAAGTGCCAATACCCCCCCTTTGGGTTCTAGGTGAAAATCTCACTCGACACAAATCGAACAAAAATGTTTCCATGGTGTGTATTTTTGTTCATTTTCATCAAGTAAACAAAATAAAACCCAGAATAAATCCTGAAAGACAAGAAATGAGCATAAAAGATGCTTTAGCGCAAGTGTTAATGTTAGTAAAAGAGCCCAAAATTCTAAAAATATTGCGAAAAACAACAATTTTCAGATTATGAGTGAATGTTTGAGGTGTATAGAAGGCATTTATTTCATTTTTAGAAAATGTTTTTTTGACATTTTTCCATGAAAAGTGCCAAAACCCCCCTTTGGGTTCTAGGTGAAAATCTCACTCGACACAAATCAAACAAAAATGTGACCATGGTGTGTATTGTTGCTCATTTTCATCAAATAAAAAAAGTAAAACCCAGAATAAATCCTGAAAGACAAGAAATGAGCATAAAAGATGCTTCAGCGCAATTGTTAATGTTACTAAAAGAGCCCAAAATTCTAAAAATATTGCGAAAAACAACAATTATCAGTTTAAGAGTGAATGTTTGAGGTGTATAGAAGGCATTTATTTCAATTTTAGAAAATTTAATTTTTTTACATTTTTCCATGAAAAGTGCCAATACCCCCCCCCCCCTTTGGGTTCTAGGTGAAAATCTCACTCGAAACAAATCAAACAAAAATGTTTCCATGGGGTGTATTGTTGTTCATTTTCATCAAATAAACAAAATTAAACCCAGAATAAATCCTGAAAGGCAAGAAATGAGCATAAAAGATGCTTCAGCGGGGTTGTTAATGTTACTAAAGGAGCCCAAATTTCTAAAAATATATCGAAAAACAACCATTTTCAGTTTAAGAGTGAATGTTTTAGGTGTATAGAAGGCTTTTATTTCAATTGTAGAAAATTTAATTTTTCACATTTTTCCATGAAAAGTGCCAATACCCCCCCTTTGGGTTCTAGGTGAAAATCTCACACGACACAAATCAAAAAAAATGTTTCCATGGTGTGTATTGGTTTTCATTTTCATCAAATAAACAAAAAAAAACCCAGAATAAATCCTGAAAGACAAGAAATAAGCATAAAAGATGCATCAGCGGGGTTGTTAATGTTACTAAAAGAGCCCAAATTTCTAAAAATATTGCGAAAAACCACAATCTTCTGTTTTAGAGTGAATGTTTGAATAGTATAGAAGGCATTTATTTCAATTTTAGAAAATTTATTTTTTTACATTTTTCCATGAAAAGTGCCAATACTTTGGCTTTGGGTTCTAGGTAAAAATCCAACTCGACACAAATCAAACAAAAATGTTAATGTTACTAAAAGAGCCCAAATTTCTAAAAATATTGCGAAAAACCACAATCTTCTGTTTTAGAGTGAATGTTTGAGGTGTATAGAAGGCATTTATTTCATTTTTAGAAAATTTAATTTTTCACATTTTTCCATGAAAAGTGCCAATACCCCCCCCTTTGGGTTCTAGGTGAAAATCTCACTCGACACATATCAAACAAAAATGTTTCCATGGTGTGTATTGGTTTTCATTTTCATCAAATAAACAAAAAAAACCCCAGAATAAATCCTGAAAAACAAGAAATGAGCATAAAAGATGCATCAGCGGGGTTGTTAATGTTACTAAAAGAGCCCCTATTTCTAAAAATATTGCGAAAAACCACAATCTTCTGTTTTAGAGTGAATGTTTGAGGTGTATAGATGGCATTTATTTCAATATTAAAAAATTTAATTTTTTTTCATTTTTCCATGAAAAGTGCCAATACCCTCCCCTTTGGGTTCTAGATGAAAATCTCACTCGACACAAATCAAACAAAAATGTTTCCATGGTGTGTATTGTTGTTTATTTTCATCAAATAAACAAAATAAAACCCCGAATAAATCCTGAAAGACAGGAAATGAGCATAAAAGATGCTTCAGCGCAAGTGGTAACGTTACTAAAAGAGCCCAAATTTCTAAAAATATTGCGAAAAACAACCATTTTCAGTTTAAGAGTGAATGTTTGAGGTGTATAGAAGGCATTTATTTCAATTTTAGAAAATTTAATTTTTTTACATTTTTCCATGAAAAGTGCCAATACCCCCCCCCTTTGGGTTCTAGGTGAAAATCTCACTCGAAACAAATCAAACAAAAATGTTTCCATGGGGTGTATTGTTGTTCATTTTCATCAAATAAACAAAATTAAACCCAGAATAAATCCTGAAAGGCAAGAAATGAGCATAAAAGATGCTTCAGCGGGGTTGTTAATGTTACTAAAGGAGCCCAAATTTCTAAAAATATATCGAAAAACAACCATTTTCAGTTTAAGAGTGAATGTTTTAGGTGTATAGAAGGCTTTTATTTCAATTGTAGAAAATTTAATTTTTCACATTTTTCCATGAAAAGTGCCAATACCCCCCCTTTGGGTTCTAGGTGAAAATCTCACACGACACAAATCAAAAAATATGTTTCCATGGTGTGTATTGGTTTTCATTTTCATCAAATAAACAAAAAAAACCCCAGAATAAATCCTGAAAGACAAGAAATAAGCATAAAAGATGCATCAGCGGGGTTGTTAATGTTACTAAAAGAGCCCAAATTTCTAAAAATATTGCGAAAAACCACAATCTTCTGTTTTAGAGTAAATGTTTGAATAGTATAGAAGGCATTTATTTCAATTTTAGAAAATTTATTTTTTTACATTTTTCCATGAAAAATGCCAATACTTTGGCTTTGGGTTCTAGGTAAAAATCCAACTCGACACAAATCAAACAAAAATGTTAATGTTACTTAAAGAGCCCAAATTTCTAAAAATATTGCGAAAAACCACAATCTTCTGTTTTAGAGTGAATGTTTGAGGTGTATAGAAGGCATTTATTTCATTTTTAGAAAATTTAATTTTTCACATTTTTCCATGAAAAGTGCCAATACCCCCCCCTTTGGGTTCTAGGTGAAAATCTCACTCGACACAAATCAAACAAAAATGTTTCATGGTGTGTATTGTTGTTCATTTTCATCAAGTAAACAAAATAAAACCCA
This sequence comes from Hetaerina americana, assembly GCF_022747635.1. Classification (NCBI taxonomy): domain Eukaryota; kingdom Metazoa; phylum Arthropoda; class Insecta; order Odonata; family Calopterygidae; genus Hetaerina; species Hetaerina americana. The sequence continues at coordinate 26,406 of NW_027286112.1, forward strand.
GAATAAATCCTGAAAGACAAGAAATGAGCATTAAAGATGCTTCAGCGGGGTTGTTAATGTTACTAAAAGAGCCCAAATTTCTAAAAATATTGCGAAAAACAACCATTTTCAGTTTTAGAGTGAATGTTTGAGGTGTATAGAAGGCATTTATTTCAATTTTAGAAAATTTAATTTTTTTACATTTTTCCATGAAAAGTGCCAATACCCCCCCCTTTGGGTTCTAGGTGAAAATCTCACTCGACACAAATCAAACAAAAATGTTTCCATGGTGTGTATTTTTGTTCATTTTCATCAAGTAAACAAAATAAAACCCAGAATAAATCCTGAAAGACAAGTAATGAGCATAAAAGATGCTTCAGCGCAATTGTTAATGTTACTAAAAGAGCCCAAAATTCTAAAAATATTGCGAAAAACAACAATTTTGAGATTTAGAGTAAATGTTTGAGGTGTATAGAAGGCATTTATTTCATTTTTAGATATTTCATTTTTTCACATTTTTCCATGAAAAGTGCCAATACCCCCCCTTTGGGTTCTAGGTGAAAATCTCACTCGACACAAATCAAACAAAAATGTTTCCATGGTGTGTATTGTTGTTCATTTTTATTTAATAAACAAAATTAAACCCAGAATAAATCCTGAAAGGCAAGAAATGAGCATAAAAGATGCTTCAGCGGAAGTGTTAATGTTAATAATAGAGCCCAAATTTCTAAAAATATTGCGATTAACAACAATTATCAGTTTAAGGGTGAATGTTTGAGGTGTATAGAAGGCATTTATTTCATTTTTAGAAAATTTAATTTTTTTACATTTTTCCATGAAAAGTGCCAATACCCCCCCCTTTGGGTTCTAGGTGAAAATCTCACTCGACACAAATCAAACAAAAATATTTCCATGGTGTGTATTGTTGTTCATTTTCATCAAATAAACAAAATAAAACCCAGAATAAATCCTGAAAGACAAGAAATGAGCATAAAAGATGCTTCAGCGGGGTTGTTATAGTTACTAAAAGAGTCCAAATTTCTAAAAATATTGCGAAAAACAACAATTTTCAGTTCAAGAGTGAATGTTTGAGGTGTCTAGAAGGCATTTATTTTAATTGTAGAAAATTTAATTTTTCACATTTTTCCATGAAAAGTGCCAATACCCCCCCCTTTGGGTTCTAGGTGAAAATCTCACCCGACACAAATCAAACAAAAATGTTTCCATGGTGTGTATTGTTGTTCATTTTCATCAAATAAACAAAATAAAACCCAGAATAAATACTGAAAGACAAGAAATGAGCATTAAAGATGCTTCAGCGCAATTGTTAATGTTACTAAAAGAGCCCAAAATTCTAAAAATATTGCGAAAAACAACAATTATCAGTTTAAGAGTGAATGTTTGAGGTGTATAGAAGGCATTTATTTCAATTTTAGAAAATTTAATTTTTTTACATTTTTCCATGAAAAGTGCCAATACCCCCCCCCCTTTGGGTTCTAGGTGAAAATCTCACTCGAAACAAATCAAACAAAAATGTTTCCATGGTGTGTATTGGTTTTCATTTTCATCAAATAAACAAAATTAAACCCAGAATAAATCCTGAAAGGCAAGAAATGAGCATAAAAGATGCTTCAGCGGGGTTGTTAATGTTACTAAAGGAGCCCAAATTTCTAAAAATATATCGAAAAACAACCATTTTCAGTTTAAGAGTGAATGTTTTAGGTGTATAGAAGGCTTTTATTTCAATTGTAGAAAATTTAATTTTTCACATTTTTCCATGAAAAGTGCCAATACCCCCCCTTTGGGTTCTAGGTGAAAATCTCACACGACACAAATCAAAAAAAATGTTTCCATGGTGTGTATTGGTTTTCATTTTCATCAAATAAACAAAAAAAAAACCCAGAATAAATCCTGAAAGACAAGAAATAAGCATAAAAGATGCATCAGCGGGGTTGTTAATGTTACTAAAAGAGCCCCTATTTCTAAAAATATTGCGAAAAACCACAATCTTCTGTTTTAGAGTGAATGTTTGAGGTGTATAGATGGCATTTATTTCAATATTAAAAAATTTAATTTTTTTTCATTTTTCCATGAAAAGTGCCAATACCCCCCCCTTTGGGTTCTAGGTGAAAATCTCACTCGACACAAATCAAACAAAAATGTTTCCATGGTGTGTATTGTTGTTCATTTTCATCAAGTAAACAAAATAAAACCCAGAATAAATCCTGAAAGACAAGAAATGAGCATTAAAGATGCTTCAGCGGGGTTGTTAATGTTACTAAAAGAGCCCAAATTTCTAAAAATATTGCGAAAAACCACAATCTTCTGTTTAAGAGTGAATGTTTGAGGTGTATAGAAGGAATTTATTTCAATTTTAGAAAATTTAATTTTTTTACATTTTTCCATGAAAAGTGCCCATACCCCCCCCTTTGGGTTCTAGGTGAAAATCTCACTCGACACAAATCAAACAAAAATGTTTCCATGGTGTGTATTTTTGTTCATTTTCATCAAGTAAACAAAATAAAACCCAGAATAAATCCTGAAAGACAAGTAATGAGCATAAAAGATGCTTCAGCGCAATTGTTAATGTTACTAAAAGAGCCCAAAATTCTAAAAATATTGCGAAAAACAACAATTTTGAGATTTAGAGTAAATGTTTGAGGTGTATAGAAGGCATTTATTTCATTTTTAGAAATTTCATTTTTTCACATTTTTCCATGAAAAGTGCCAATACCCCCCCTTTGGGTTCTAGGTGAAAATCTCACTCGACACAAATCAAACAAAAATGTTTCCATGGTGTGTATTGTTGTTCATTTTTATTTAATAAACAAAATTAAACCCAGAATAAATCCTGAAAGGCAAGAAATGAGCATAAAAGATGCTTCAGCGGAAGTGTTAATGTTACTAAAAGAGCCCAAATTTCTAAAAATATTGAGATTAACAACAATTATCAGTTTAAGGGTGAATGTTTGAGGTGTATAGAAGGCATTTATTTCATTTTTAGAAAATTTAATTTTTTTACATTTTTCCATGAAAAGTGCCAATACCCCCCCCTTTGGGTTCTAGGTGAAAATCTCACTCGACACAAATCAAACAAAAATATTTCCATGGTGTGTATTGTTGTTCATTTTCATCAAATAAACAAAATAAAACCCAGAATAAATCCCGAAAGACAAGAAATGAGCATTTAAGATGCTTCAGCGGGGTTGTTATAGTTACTAAAAGAGCCCAAATTTCTAAAAATATTGCGAAAAACAACAATTTTCAGTTCAAGAGTGAATGTTTGAGGTGTCTAGAAGGCATTTATTTTAATTGTAGAAAATTTAATTTTTCACATTTTTCCATGAAAAGGGCCAATACCCCCCCCTTTGGGTTCTAGGTGAAAATCTCACCCGACACAAATCAAACAAAAATGTTTCCATGGTGTGTATTGTTGTTCATTTTCATCAAATAAACAAAATAAAACCCAGAATAAATCCTGAAAGACAAGAAATGAGCATAAAAGATGCTTTAGCGCAAGTGTTAATGTTTCTAAAAGAGCCCAAATTTCTAAAAATATTGCGAAAAACAACAATTTTCAGATTTTGAGTGAATGTTTGAGGTGTATAGAAGGCATTTATTTCATTTTTAGAAAATGTTTTTTTTGACATTTTTCCATGAAAAGTGCCAAAACCCCCCTTTGGGTTCTAGGTGAAAATCTCACTCGACACAAATCAAACAAAAATGGTTCCATGGTGTGTGTTGTTTTTCATTTTCATCAAATAAAAAAAATAAAACCCAGAATAAATCCTGAAAGACAAGAAATGAGCATAAAAGATGCTTCAGCGCAAGTGTTTATGTTACTAAAAGAGCCCAAATTTCTAAAAATATTGCGAAAAACAACAATTTTTAGTTTTAGAGTGAATGTTTGAGGTGTATAGAGGGCATTTATTTCATATTTAGAAAATTTAATTTTTAACATTTTTCCATGGAAAGTGCCGATACCCCCCCTTTGGGTTCTAGGTGAAAATCTCACTCGACACAAATCAAACAAAAATGTTTCCATGGTGTGTATTGTTGCTCATTTTCATCAAATAAACAAAGTAAAACCCAGAATAAATCCTGAAAGATAAGAAATGAGCATAAAAGATGCTTCAGCGCGAGTGTTAATGTTACTAAAAGAGCCAAAATTTCTAAAAATATTGCGAAAAACAACAATTTTCAGTTTAAGAGTGAATGTTTGAGGTGCATAGAAGGCATTTATTTCATTTTTAGAAAATGTTAAATTTCACATTTTTCCATGAAAAGTGCCATTACCCCCCCCCTTTGGGTTCTAGTAGAAAATCTCACTCGACACAAATCAAACAAAAATGTTTCCATGGTGTGTATTGTTGTTCATTTTTATTTAATAAACAAAATTAAACCCAGAATAAATCCTGAAAGGCAAGAAATGAGCATAAAAGATGCTTCAGCGGAAGTGTTAATGTTACTAAAAGAGCCCAAATTTCTAAAAATATTGCGATTAACAACAATTATCAGTTTAAGGGTGAATGTTTGAGGTGTATAGAAGGCATTTATTTCATTTTTAGAAAATTTAATTTTTTTACATTTTTCCATGAAAAGTGCCAATACCCCCCCCTTTGGGTTCTAGGTGAAAATCTCACTCGACACAAATCAAACAAAAATGTTTCCATGGTGTGTATTGTTGTTCATTTTCATCAAATAAAAAAAATAAAACCCAGAATAAATCCTGAAAGACAAGAAATGAGCATAAAAGATGCTTCAGCGGGGTTGTTATAGTTACTAAAAGAGCCCAAATTTCTAAAAATATTGCGAAAAACAACAATTTTCAGTTCAAGAGTGAATGTTTGAGGTGTCTAGAAGGCATTTATTTCAATTGTAGAAAATTTAATTTTTCACATTTTTCCATGAAAAGTGCCAATACCTTTGGGTTCTAGGTGAAAATCTCACTCGACACATCAAACAAAAATGTTTCCATGGTGTGTATTGTTGTTCATTTTCATCAAGTAAACAAATTAAAACCCAGAATAAATCCTGAAAGACAAGAAATGAGCATAAAAGATGCTTCAGCGCAAGTGTTAATGTTAGTAAAAGAGCCCAAAATTCCAAAAAAATTGGGAAAAACAAAAATTTTCAGATTTTTAGTGAATGTTTGAGGTGTATAGAAGGCATTTATTTCATTTTTAGAAAATGTTTTTTTTGACATTTTTCCATGAAAAGTGCCAAAACCCCCCTTTGGGTTCTAGGTGAAAATCTCACTCGACACAAATCAAACAAAAAATGGTTCCATGGTGTGTGTTGTTTTTCATTTTCATCAAATAAAAAAAATAAAACCCAGAATAAATCCTGAAAGGCAAGAAATGAGCATAAAAGATGCTTCAGCGCAAGTGTTTATGTTACTAAAAGAGCCCAAATTTCTAAAAATATTGCGAAAAACAACAATTTTCAGTTTTAGAGTGAATGTTTGAGGTGTATAGAGGGCATTTATTTCATATTTAGAAAATTTAATTTTTCACATTTTTCCATGGAAAGTGCCGATACCCCCCCTTTGGGTTCTAGGTGAAAATCTCACTCGACACAAATCAAACAAAAATGTTTCCATGGTGTGTATTGTTGCTCATTTTCATCAAATAAACAAAGTAAAACCCAGAATAAATCCTGAAAGATAAGAAATGAGCATAAAAGATGCTTCAGCGCGAGTGTTAATGTTACTAAAAGAGCCAAAATTTCTAAAAATATTGCGAAAAACAACAATTTTCAGTTTAAGAGTGAATGTTTGAGGTGTAAAGAAGGCATTTATTTAATTTTTAGAAAATGTTAAATTTCACATTTTTCCATGAAAAGTGCAAATACCCCCCCCCCTTTGGGTTCTAGGTGAAAATCTCACTACACACAAATCAAACAAAAATGTTTCCATGGTGTGTATTGTTGTTCATTTTCATCAAATAAACAAAATAAAACCCAGAATAAATCCTGAAAGACAAGAAATGAGCATAAAAGATGCTTCAGCGGGGTTTTTATAGTTACTAAAAGAGCCCAAATTTCTAAAAATATTGCGAAAAAAACAATTTTCAGTTCAAGAGTGAATGTTTGAGGTGTCTAGAAGGCATTTATTTCAATTGTAGAAAATTTAATTTTTCACATTTTTCCATGAAAAGTGCCAATACCCCCCCCTTTGGGTTCTAGGTGAAAATCTCACTCGACACAAATCAAACAAAAATGTTTCCATGGTGTGTATTTTTGTTCATTTTCATCAAGTAAACAAAATAAAACCCAGAATAAATCCTGAAAGACAAGAAATGAGCATAAAAGATGCTTCAGCGGTGTTGTTAATGTTACTAAAGGAGCCCAAATTTCTAAAAATATTGCGAAAAACAACAATTTTTAGTTTTAAAGTGAATGTTTGAGGTGTATAGAAGGCATTTATTTCAATTGTAGAAAATTTAATTTTTGGCATTTTTCCATGAAAAGTGCCAATACCCCCCCCTTTGGGTTCTAGGTGAAAATCTCACTCGACACAAATCAAACAAAAATGTTTCCATGGTGTGTATTTTTGTTCATTTTCATCTAGTAAACAAAATATAACCCACATTAAATACTGAAAGACAAGAAATGAGCATAAAAGATGCTTCAGCGCAAGTGTTAATGTTACTAAAAGAGCCAAAATTTCTAAAAATATTGCGATTACCAACAATTTTCAGTTTAAGAGTGAATGTTTGAGGTGTATAGAAGGCATTTATTTAATTTTTAGAAAATGTTTTTTTTCACATTTTTCCATGAAAAGTGCCAATTCCCCCCTTTGGGTTCTAGGTGAAAATCTCACTCGACACAAATCAATCAAAAATGTTTCCATGGTGTGTATTTTTGTTCATTTTCATCAAGTAAACAAAATAAAACCCAGAATAAATCCTGAAAGACAAGAAATGAGCATAAAAGATGCTTCAGCGGGGTTGTTAATGTTACTAAAAGAGCCCAAATTTCTAAAAATATTGCGAAAAACCACAATCTTCTGTTTAAGAGTGAATGTTTGAGGTGTATAGAAGGCATTTATTTCAATTTTAGAAAATTTAATTTTTTACATTTTTCCATGAAAAGTGCCAATACCCCCCCCTTTGGGTTCTAGGTGAAAATCTCACTCGACACAAATCAAACAAAAATGTTTCCATGGTGTGTATTTTTGTTCATTTTCATCAAGTAAACAAAATAAAACCCAGAATAAATCCTGAATGACAAGAAATGAGAATTAAAGATGCTTCAGCGGGGTTGTTATAGTAACTAAAAGAGCCCAAATTTCTAAAAATATTGCGAAAAACAACAATTTTCAGTTCAAGAGTGAATGTTTGAGGTGTCTAGAAGGCATTTATTTCAATTGTGGAAAATTTAATTTTTCACATTTTTCCATGAAAAGTGCCAATACCCCCCCCCTTTGGGTTCTAGGTGAAAATCTCACTCGACACAAATCAAACAAAAATGTTTCCATGGTGTGTATTGTTGTTCGTTTTCATTAAGTAAACAAAATAAAACCCAGAATAAATCCTGAAAGGCAATTAATGAGCATAAAAGATGCTTCAGCGGAAGTGTTAATGTTAGTTACTAAAAGAGCCAAAATTTCTAAAAATATTGCGATTAACAACAATTATCAGTTTAAGAGTGAATGTTTGAGGTGTATAGAAGGCATTTATTTCATTTTTAGAAAATTTAATTTTTCACATTTTTCCATGAAAAGTGCCAATACCCCCCCCTTTGGGTTCTAGGTGAAAATCTCACTCGACACATATCAAACAAAAATGTTTCCATGGTGTGTATTGGTTTTCATTTTCATCAAATAAACAAAAAAAAACCCAGAATAAATCCTGAAAGACAAGAAATGAGCATAAAAGATGCATCAGCGGGGTTGTTAATGTTACTAAAAGAGCCCCTATTTCTAAAAATATTGCGAAAAACCACAATCTTCTGTTTTAGAGTGAATGTTTGAGGTGTATAGATGGCATTTATTTCAATATTAGAAAATTTAATTTTTTTTCATTTTTCCATGAAAAGTGCCAATACCCCCCCCTTTGGGTTCTAGGTGAAAATCTCACTCGACACAAATCAAACAAAAATGTTTCCATGGTGTGTATTGTTGTTCATTTTCATCTAGTAAACAAAATAAAACCCAGAATAAATCCTGAAAGACAAGAAATGAGCATTAAAGATGCTTCAGCGGGGTTGTTAATGTTACTAAAAGAGCCCAAATTTCTAAAAATATTGCGAAAAACCACAATCTTCTGTTTTAGAGTGAATGTTTGAGGTATATAGATGGCATTTATTTCAATATTAGAAATTTTAATTTTTTTTCATTTTTCCATAAAAAGTGCCAATACCCCCCCCTTTGGGTTCTGGGTGAAAATCTCACTCGACACAAATCAAACAAAAATGTTTCCATGGTGTGTATTTTTGTTCATTTTCATCAAGTAAACAAAATAAAACCCAGAATAAATCCTGAAAGACAAGAAATGAGCATAAAAGATGCTTCAGCGGGGTTGTTAATGTTACTAAAGGAGCCCAAATTTCTAAAAATATATCGAAAAACAACCATTTTCAGTTTTAGAGTGAATGTTTGAGGTGTATAGAAGGCATTTATTTCAATTGTAGAAAATTTAATTTTTCACATTTTTCCATGAAAAGTGCCAATACCCCCCCCCTTTGGGTTCTAGGTGAAAATCTCACTCGACACAAATCAAAAAAAATGTTTCCATGGTGTGTATTGGTTTTCATTTTCCTCAAATAAACGAAAAAAAACCCAGAATAAATCCTGAAGGCAAAGAAATAAGCATAAAAGATGCATCAGCGGGGTTGTTAATGTTACTAAAAGAGCCCAAATTTCTAAAAATATTGCGAAAAACCACAATCTTCTGTTTTAGAGTGAATGTTTGAGGTGTATAGAAGGCATTTATTTTAATTGTAGAAAATTTAATTTTTCACATTTTTCCATGAAAAGTGCCAATACCCCCCCCTTTGGGTTCTAGGTGAAAATCTCACTCGACACAAATCAAACAAAAATGTTTCCATGGTGTGTATTGTTGTTCATTTTCATCAAATAAACAAAATAAAACCCAGAATAAATCCTGAAAGACAAGAAATGAGCATAAAAGATGCTTCAGCGCAAGTGTTAATGTTACTAAAAGATCCAAAATTTCTAAAAATATTGCGATTAACAACAATTATCAGTTTAAGAGTGAATGTTTGAGGTGTATAGAAGGCATTTATTTCATTTTTAGAAAATTTAATTTTTCACATTTTTCCATGAAAAGTGCCAATACCCCCCCCCTTTCGGTTCTAGGTGAAAATCTCATTCGACACAAATCAAACAAAAATGTTTCCATGGTGTGTATTGTTGTTCATTTTCATCAAGTAAACAAAATAAAACCCAGAATAAATCCTGAAAGACAAGAAATGAGCATAAAAGATGCTTCAGCGGGGTTGTTAATGTTACTAAAGGAGCCCAAATTTCTAAAAATATATCGAAAAACAACCATTTTCAGTTTTAGAGTGAATGTTTGAGGTGTATAGAAGGCATTTATTTTAATTGTAGAAAATTTAATTTTTCACATTTTTCCATGAAAAGTGCCAATACCTTTGGGTTCTAGGTGAAAATCTCACTCGACACATCAAACAAAAATGTTTCCATGGTGTGTATTGTTGTTCATTTTTATTTAATAAACAAAATTAAACCCAGAATAAATCCTGAAAGGCAAGAAATGAGCATAAAAGATGCTTCAGCGGAAGTGTTAATGTTACTAAAAGAGCCCAAATTTCTAAAAATATTGCGATTAACAACAATTATCAGTTTAAGGGTGAATGTTTGAGGTGTATAGAAGGCATTTATTTCATTTTTAGAAAATTTAATTTTTTTACATTTTTCCATGAAAAGTGCCAATACCCCCCCCTTTGGGTTCTAGGTGAAAATCTCACTCGACACAAATCAAACAAAAATGTTTCCATGGTGTGTATTGTTGTTCATTTTCATCAAATAAAAAAAATAAAACCCAGAATAAATCCTGAAAGACAAGAAATGAGCATAAAAGATGCTTCAGCGGGGTTGTTATAGTTACTAAAAGAGCCCAAATTTCTAAAAATATTGCGAAAAACAACAATTTTCAGTTCAAGAGTGAATGTTTGAGGTGTCTAGAAGGCATTTATTTCAATTGTAGAAAATTTAATTTTTCACATTTTTCCATGAAAAGTGCCAATACCTTTGGGTTCTAGGTGAAAATCTCACTCGACACATCAAACAAAAATGTTTCCATGGTGTGTATTGTTGTTCATTTTCATCAAGTAAACAAATTAAAACCCAGAATAAATCCTGAAAGACAAGAAATGAGCATAAAAGATGCTTCAGCGCAAGTGTTAATGTTAGTAAAAGAGCCCAAAATTCCAAAAAAATTGGGAAAAACAAAAATTTTCAGATTTTTAGTGAATGTTTGAGGTGTATAGAAGGCATTTATTTCATTTTTAGAAAATGTTTTTTTTGACATTTTTCCATGAAAAGTGCCAAAACCCCCCTTTGGGTTCTAGGTGAAAATCTCACTCGACACAAATCAAACAAAAAATGGTTCCATGGTGTGTGTTGTTTTTCATTTTCATCAAATAAAAAAAATAAAACCCAGAATAAATCCTGAAAGGCAAGAAATGAGCATAAAAGATGCTTCAGCGCAAGTGTTTATGTTACTAAAAGAGCCCAAATTTCTAAAAATATTGCGAAAAACAACAATTTTCAGTTTTAGAGTGAATGTTTGAGGTGTATAGAGGGCATTTATTTCATATTTAGAAAATTTAATTTTTCACATTTTTCCATGGAAAGTGCCGATACCCCCCCTTTGGGTTCTAGGTGAAAATCTCACTCGACACAAATCAAACAAAAATGTTTCCATGGTGTGTATTGTTGCTCATTTTCATCAAATAAACAAAGTAAAACCCAGAATAAATCCTGAAAGATAAGAAATGAGCATAAAAGATGCTTCAGCGCGAGTGTTAATGTTACTAAAAGAGCCAAAATTTCTAAAAATATTGCGAAAAACAACAATTTTCAGTTTAAGAGTGAATGTTTGAGGTGTAAAGAAGGCATTTATTTAATTTTTAGAAAATGTTAAATTTCACATTTTTCCATGAAAAGTGCAAATACCCCCCCCCCCTTTGGGTTCTAGGTGAAAATCTCACTACACACAAATCAAACAAAAATGTTTCCATGGTGTGTATTGTTGTTCATTTTCATCAAATAAACAAAATAAAACCCAGAATAAATCCTGAAAGACAAGAAATGAGCATAAAAGATGCTTCAGCGGGGTTTTTATAGTTACTAAAAGAGCCCAAATTTCTAAAAATATTGCGAAAAAAACAATTTTCAGTTCAAGAGTGAATGTTTGAGGTGTCTAGAAGGCATTTATTTCAATTGTAGAAAATTTAATTTTTCACATTTTTCCATGAAAAGTGCCAATACCCCCCCCTTTGGGTTCTAGGTGAAAATCTCACTCGACACAAATCAAACAAAAATGTTTCCATGGTGTGTATTTTTGTTCATTTTCATCAAGTAAACAAAATAAAACCCAGAATAAATCCTGAAAGACAAGAAATGAGCATAAAAGATGCTTCAGCGGTGTTGTTAATGTTACTAAAGGAGCCCAAATTTCTAAAAATATTGCGAAAAACAACAATTTTTAGTTTTAAAGTGAATGTTTGAGGTGTATAGAAGGCATTTATTTCAATTGTAGAAAATTTAATTTTTGGCATTTTTCCATGAAAAGTGCCAATACCCCCCCCTTTGGGTTCTAGGTGAAAATCTCACTCGACACAAATCAAACAAAAATGTTTCCATGGTGTGTATTTTTGTTCATTTTCATCTAGTAAACAAAATATAACCCACATTAAATACTGAAAGACAAGAAATGAGCATAAAAGATGCTTCAGCGCAAGTGTTAATGTTACTAAAAGAGCCAAAATTTCTAAAAATATTGCGATTACCAACAATTTTCAGTTTAAGAGTGAATGTTTGAGGTGTATAGAAGGCATTTATTTAATTTTTAGAAAATGTTTTTTTTCACATTTTTCCATGAAAAGTGCCAATTCCCCCCTTTGGGTTCTAGGTGAAAATCTCACTCGACACAAATCAATCAAAAATGTTTCCATGGTGTGTATTTTTGTTCATTTTCATCAAGTAAACAAAATAAAACCCAGAATAAATCCTGAAAGACAAGAAATGAGCATAAAAGATGCTTCAGCGGGGTTGTTAATGTTACTAAAAGAGCCCAAATTTCTAAAAATATTGCGAAAAAACCACAATCTTCTGTTTAAGAGTGAATGTTTGAGGTGTATAGAAGGCATTTATTTCAATTTTAGAAAATTTAATTTTTTACATTTTTCCATGAAAAGTGCCAATACCCCCCCCTTTGGGTTCTAGGTGAAAATCTCACTCGACACAAATCAAACAAAAATGTTTCCATGGTGTGTATTTTTGTTCATTTTCATCAAGTAAACAAAATAAAACCCAGAATAAATCCTGAATGACAAGAAATGAGAATTAAAGATGCTTCAGCGGGGTTGTTATAGTAACTAAAAGAGCCCAAATTTCTAAAAATATTGCGAAAAACAACAATTTTCAGTTCAAGAGTGAATGTTTGAGGTGTCTAGAAGGCATTTATTTCAATTGTGGAAAATTTAATTTTTCACATTTTTCCATGAAAAGTGCCAATACCCCCCCCCTTTGGGTTCTAGGTGAAAATCTCACTCGACACAAATCAAACAAAAATGTTTCCATGGTGTGTATTGTTGTTCGTTTTCATTAAGTAAACAAAATAAAACCCAGAATAAATCCTGAAAGGCAATTAATGAGCATAAAAGATGCTTCAGCGGAAGTGTTAATGTTAGTTACTAAAAGAGCCAAAATTTCTAAAAATATTGCGATTAACAACAATTATCAGTTTAAGAGTGAATGTTTGAGGTGTATAGAAGGCATTTATTTCATTTTTAGAAAATTTAATTTTTCACATTTTTCCATGAAAAGTGCCAATACCCCCCCCTTTGGGTTCTAGGTGAAAATCTCACTCGACACATATCAAACAAAAATGTTTCCATGGTGTGTATTGGTTTTCATTTTCATCAAATAAACAAAAAAAAAACCCCAGAATAAATCCTGAAAGACAAGAAATGAGCATAAAAGATGCATCAGCGGGGTTGTTAATGTTACTAAAAGAGCCCCTATTTCTAAAAATATTGCGAAAAACCACAATCTTCTGTTTTAGAGTGAATGTTTGAGGTGTATAGATGGCATTTATTTCAATATTAGAAAATTTAATTTTTTTTCATTTTTCCATGAAAAGTGCCAATACCCCCCCCTTTGGGTTCTAGGTGAAAATCTCACTCGACACAAATCAAACAAAAATGTTTCCATGGTGTGTATTGTTGTTCATTTTCATCTAGTAAACAAAATAAAACCCAGAATAAATCCTGAAAGACAAGAAATGAGCATTAAAGATGCTTCAGCGGGGTTGTTAATGTTACTAAAAGAGCCCAAATTTCTAAAAATATTGCGAAAAACCACAATCTTCTGTTTTAGAGTGAATGTTTGAGGTATATAGATGGCATTTATTTCAATATTAGAAATTTTAATTTTTTTTCATTTTTCCATAAAAAGTGCCAATACCCCCCCCTTTGGGTTCTGGGTGAAAATCTCACTCGACACAAATCAAACAAAAATGTTTCCATGGTGTGTATTTTTGTTCATTTTCATCAAGTAAACAAAATAAAACCCAGAATAAATCCTGAAAGACAAGAAATGAGCATAAAAGATGCTTCAGCGGGGTTGTTAATGTTACTAAAGGAGCCCAAATTTCTAAAAATATATCGAAAAACAACCATTTTCAGTTTTAGAGTGAATGTTTGAGGTGTATAGAAGGCATTTATTTCAATTGTAGAAAATTTAATTTTTCACATTTTTCCATGAAAAGTGCCAATACCCCCCCCCTTTGGGTTCTAGGTGAAAATCTCACTCGACACAAATCAAAAAAAATGTTTCCATGGTGTGTATTGGTTTTCATTTTCCTCAAATAAACGAAAAAAAACCCAGAATAAATCCTGAAGGCAAAGAAATAAGCATAAAAGATGCATCAGCGGGGTTGTTAATGTTACTAAAAGAGCCCAAAATTCCAAAAAAATTGGGAAAAAACAAAAATTTTCAGATTTTTAGTGAATGTTTGAGGTGTATAGAAGGCATTTATTTCATTTTTAGAAAATGTTTTTTTTGACATTTTTCCATGAAAAGTGCCAAAACCCCCCTTTGGGTTCTAGGTGAAAATCTCACTCGACACAAATCAAACAAAAAAATGGTTCCATGGTGTGTGTTGTTTTTCATTTTCATCAAATAAAAAAAATAAAACCCAGAATAAATCCTGAAAGGCAAGAAATGAGCATAAAAGATGCTTCAGCGCAAGTGTTTATGTTACTAAAAGAGCCCAAATTTCTAAAAATATTGCGAAAAACAACAATTTTCAGTTTTTAGAGTGAATGTTTGAGGTGTATAGAGGGCATTTATTTCATATTTAGAAATTTAATTTTTCACATTTTTCCATGGAAAGTGCCGATA